>NC_059072.1:170190206-170490206 GCF_020497125.1 Mauremys mutica
CTGAAACCTGAATGGTTTCAGTTTACAAAATCCTCAAGGATCTTTCTAAATTAAAGATAGTGTAAGTAAGATTAATTTTCACTTTGTTAATCTACCGTTGCATGCTTTAAAACAGAATGACAGTGCTTTCACTTAGATAAATATCAAATTCCAGAGGGCTCTAAGTTTTCTGAATTCTTGTGATGCTCACACTTAATGAGTTTTTTTTGTCTCTACCATCCCTTTCTCCTCTGTAGCCAGTTGTTTTGATCACTTGATTAAACACATTTAATAGTTAAGCAGTGCTCATGTAGAAGTGACAATTCTAGCACTTTGCATGGTTTTACTGGGAAATAACCTGGCTTCCAGGTGAACCTAACCCACAAACTGCACTGTTAAACAGCGTGACCACATTGTTATTGCTTCACTGAGAAACTGCATGCTGTGTCAGCTCTAATGGTCTAAATGCTGTGACATCTCTGGTAAGACAGAATTGGTTAAACTGCTTCTTTATCCAGTACTGTACTTTATGACATCAGCACTAGTAAATTCCCACTTGTGTTCCTCCCATAGCGGCTTTGAGGATTTCCAAGGATATCAGCAAACAGTACCGTGGTGCCACTTGCCACCCATCAGACTATACATAAAGCCACCTATGCGGCTTAGTGAACAACATTATCCTGAATCCCTAACTGGTCTTCTAGATTTCTATCATTTTGAAAAGAAAGAGAATCTACCGCCGGTGAACTGCCTGCCTGCTAACTTAGCTTTCGTGCCAAGATTGACAACTAATCCAGATCCCCCCTAGCTACCATCACATTTGGTATTGAGAGCAACTTATTTTTCATAGAAGCAGCAAAGAATCCTGTGGCACCTTATAGACTAACAGACGTTTTGCAGCATGAGCTTTCGTGGGTGAATACCCACTTCTTCAGATGCAAGTGGTGGAAATTTCCTGGGGCAGGTATATATAAGCAAGCAAGAAGCAAGCTAGAGATAACGAGGTTAGATCAATCAGGGTGGATGAGGCCCTGTTCTAGCAGTTGAGGTGTGAAAACCAAGGGAGGAGAAACTGGTTCTGTAATTGGCAAGCCATTCACAGTCTTTGTTTAGTCCTGAGCTGATGGTGTCAAATTTGCAGATGAACTGGAGCTCAGCAGTTTCTCTTTGAAGTCTGGTCCTAAAGTTTTTTTGCTGTAGGATGGCCACCTTAAGATCTGCTATTGTGTGGCCAGGGAGGTTGAAGTGTTCTCCTACAGGTTTTTGTATATTGCCATTCCTAATGTCTGATTTGTGTCCATTTATCCTTTTCCTTAGAGACTGTCCAGTTTGGCCGATGTACATAGCAGAGGGGCATTGCTGGCATATGATGGCATATATTACATTGGTGGAAGTGCAGGTGAATGAACCGGTGATGTTGTGGCTGATCTGTTTTGGTCCTGTGATGGTGTTGCTGGTGTAGATATGTGGGCAGAGTTGGCATCGAGGTTTGTAGCATGGATTGGTTCCTGAGCTAGAGTTACTATGGTGCGGTGTGCAGTTGCTGGTGAGAATATGCTTCAGGTTGGCAGGTTGTCTGTGGGCGAGAACTGGTCTGCCACCCAAGGCCTGTGAAAGTGTGGGATCATTGTCCAGGATGGGTTGTAGATCCCTGATGATGCGTTGTAGGGGTTTTAGCTGGGGACTGTATGTGATGGCCAGTGGAGTCCTGTTGGTTTCTTTCTTGGGTTTGTCTTCCAGTAGGTCTTTCATAGGTCACTCTGCCATCGGTTGGTAATAGTTTTCTGTTACTTGACTGGATTTGAACCACTGACCTAGAGGATGACATCCTTCCAGAAAGTTAAATACCTGAGAAGAGGGGCTTAAAAGAAAAGGCCTCCTCAATATGACAGTATCACTAGTACAACTCAGTAACTCTTGCTCATAAAGTTCTGTTTTGGTTTGTTTCAATTCAGCACAGCAGATAAACAATTCTAATGAATGCCCAATTCTACTGAAGGTGCACTTTAAATATATGGTTCCATCTCAGAACAAGATGAAAGTTTTGAATGGAAATAACTGTGAATTGGTTGCTTAACTGCCCTTTGTACATTTGAAAATCTCCTCCATCGCATTGATAACTATGTTCATTACAAAAGAAGCAGTGGCAAAGAAAATGAGTAGTGTCAAATTTCCACCTCTGCATCCTTAGTAAATTCAGGGCCTTATCTACGAAGCTGATGGAGATACATAAACGAGTCCTGTGGGAAAAAAATAGCATGTGATCATGTAATTAAATACTATGATAACGCATAAAGGGATTAAAATTAAAGTTGCTAGAGTTAAGGTTGCCTCTGCATTTCTAACTTTTGAGTATTTGACTGCGCAGCCTAACAAATTCTTCAAATTAAGTTCTTTTAATGCAAGTATAAATTTATTCTGCCATTTACAAGTGTAGCAAGTTTTTATTTGTTGCTTTGCTGTGTTTGTTTTTGATTGTTGTCCACTTCCCCACCTTTTATTATTTGGGGTGGATGCTTCATTGGGAATCAATTCATAAGGCTTTTCAATCAATTCATAAGTTTTTAAACATATGGTGTAGTATAAGTGTAGCATGAAACACCACTCATGCTGGGGCATGAGCAAAAGGACAGTCATATGCTGCAGCTTTGTGATTTTCAACTTACCGGAAGGGACTGAAATGCAGAAACCCTTTAGCTAGAAATAACCCTGAGGACTGAATAGATGACTTTCTGAAGACTAAGATACTTTGACCACATTCAACCACAAATTTTTTTGCTTGAGGATAAGGTACTGCTGTTTCTTTCACTGGGCTGCAAGAATATTAACATGCAGAAATTTGAAGGCTAGAAGGCACCTTAGAGTAGCTGTACGGTGCTGCATTTATGCCTTTGGACAATCTTACCTGTGTTAGCGTTTCCGTACTCTGCATCTTTCCCTTTCCATTGTCCTGTTCTCCATTTGATGTGCTTCTGATATCACCAGAAGCTGTGTATGGAGAGGTACTTTGAGGACATGAAAAAACAGCGTGTCAAATACCAACTTGACCTGAAACCTGGAAAAAACAATGAAGAAACCTGGAATGTGGCTGCAAAATGTGTAAGTGGAGCAGTTGGTTCTGCAACTAAAATGGCTTTGTAGCAGGGTGCTGATGCAAAACCACCTAATTAGCCCCTTCCCAGTCAGCTCCAATCAGGGGAAGCAGACTGGGGCTGATGGAGAAGGCCTGATGCCGGCCTGAGGATTGGCAACACCTGCTGGCCTGATAAGCCAAAGGCTATAAAGGCTGGGAGGGTCCCAGAAGACAGGAGGCAGCCAGGGAAAAGTCAGTCAGTCAGTCAGGGTGGGACGCGGAGGCTGACTATGGGTATGGCTACACTTACGGTTTGCAGCGCTGGTCATCCAGCTGTGTAGGAGCAGCGCTGGTGTGTGGCCACACTCACAGCTACCAGCACTGGTGTGTGGCCACATTTGCAGCATTAGCAGCGCTGCTGGGAGTGATGCATTATGGGCAGCTATCCCAGCATTCAAGTGGCCGCAACGGTGCTTTTCAAAAGAGGGGGGTGGAGTGGGATCTAGTGTGACAGGGAGCGGGGGGAGAGAGAGAGAGTGGATTTTTGGAACCAACACTGTGTGTTTAGCTTCCTGCCTTGAAAAATAAGAACATTTTTCCGATCCCTTAGTCTTAACTCTTAATTGCAAACAGCCTGCAGCCAACAGACTCCCCGCTGTTTCATTCGCTCCCTGCCTGCCTCTCATTTGATTGTTTACAGCCAGGTACAGATGATCACAGCAAACAGGAGCTCTGTTTTTTTTTTAGATAAGCAGCAACGGCAACGGAGCTCCGCGGAGCTCGTTCACAACAAAACAAAGAGGCTGCATAACAAAACAAAGAGTAATTTATAAAAGCATTCTGGGATACATCCTTATACCCTGGAGGCCAATCACAGCGCTGGTGTGTGGCCACACTTGATGACCAGCGTTGCAGCACCAGCGCTGGAATCCTTATTCCCCATGCTGAGTGAGGTGTACGGCCAGCGCTGCAGCCAGGGAGTTGCAGCGCTGGAAGTGCCCTGCAGGTGTGGCCACTTACTAATTGCAGTGCTGGTGGAGGCTTTCCAGCGCTGCAACTCGCCAGTGTAGCCATACCCTATGCCTGTAAAGGAAGTGACTAATCCCGAAAGGCTTGTATATAGACAGACACTGGTGGTTGGAGATCTGTATGTAAATAAAGACCCAGGTGTTGCACAACCTTGAAGCCTCTCTGAGCCTTATTGGGCCCCAGGAAGAGGGACAAGTCGTTACACGCCTTCATGAGCAAATTTACCCCTCCTTTTATTCTTGAGATTTTTAAAGCTTGATAGTTTCAAAACAAAAAAGTGTTTTTCACCCACCTAGAAAACTAACTCAACCCTGTAACACCATCTCAAAGCCACCCAATCACTAAGCTATCAAAAGGCTATTTGATTGTCTCTTGTACACCCTCTGAGAGCATGATTAGACCCTCTGCTCCCCAGCCGTGCCTATTAACTCCATGCTAAGTTATTTTCTAGGAGTTATTTTCTCGCCTGCTGAAAAATAAGCAAAGCCTGTCATGCTGGCTTTTCATGCTGAAATGATTTAACAAATTGTCCTGTCATAGTCTAAAAGCAGCTCCATAGGCTTCTTCAAGATCTTTTGTAAAACAAAATGTCACTCAAATTGTTACAAGCAAATACACTAAAGCTGTACTGAATATATGACAATGGGAAGGTAAACTCCAGTTGCGTGACAGACTTTAAAGAAATGCAGTCAGCTCAGAGCATACATCCCAGTCCTGAACTACCAGCTCAAACATCAACATTTACTAGCGAGAAAGAAATACACAAGAAACAACTTCCAAAAAGAAATAGTAAAACATTTCTCAGTCATGTTATACAGTTTCACTGAGATTGTTTTTGCACTACTAAATTAAATATGTGTAACCCTTCTGCCCATCAGAGTTGGCAGCAACAAGGGCAGGGTTCAGTATCTAGGGGGTTCCGTTTCAATAACACAATGCAAAACCGGCTTGAGCCCCCACCCAGTGACCTGGGACAATTACATACCACCCCGGGCGCCTCTAGGAGGCAATACTTCCCCACTCACAAGCACAGAGTCGGAGTGTAGTAAAAGCCTTTTAATAAAGGAGGGAAACATTGCAGCATATATTGGGGAAACATCACAAACAGGATTCATAACACAAACCAAGAGCAAAAGACCCACCCCCAAGTAAATTTGGCAGTGTCCTTTTCCCCTCAGGGTCTTAAGTCCAGCAACCCAACAGTCACCCCCACCCACAGTTCCTGTCCTTGGTCAGTGCAGCCCTCAGAAGTTCATCTGCAGAGTTTATTATTTCCCCGCCTGGGTGGAAGTGGGGGGGAAGTATGATAGGCAGCTTACATGCTCTGCTGCTCAGGTTGATGGCCAATTGCCACACCTCTCCGCAGGGTTCTGCTACAGTCTTCACCACCAGCCACTCCGCTCTGTCAGCTGTCCTGCTGGCCGCTCCTCTCCACCAGCCATCCTGCTAGCCACTCACCAATGTGTCTTCAGGCCCCCCAACCCCACTTAACACAGCTCTCAGTGATTTCAGCTCTTTAGCAATTTTTGCAATTTCAGCTGTTACTAGGGGAGCCCTGTTGCTGGCACACTCAGAACCACTTGCTTAGACTTAGGAGTCAGTGATTTCAGCTCTGCAGTATATAAACAAGACTCCTAACAGAGTCAAGATTAGCTGTTATTACACAGTGGAAAGAGAAGACGATCAAAGTGATGATGGCCAAAGCTATCACCATCCTCTCTCAGTTCACTGGGCTTTGGAACCCATGTCCCTTGCCTAGTGAGTGTTACTTAGTTGAGGGCGAGTCCCTCCATCATAAAATACAAAGTACAGTTCTACTGGCCTTGATTTCATAACCAGGATAACAACCCTTTATTACTCCTTCCCCAATAACAAAGAAACTGGGGGGTCCCACAGTAGCCAAAGTGACCATTTGGGCAAGCAGTCCCTTCCGGCTAGGTGAGGTGGGTGTGCCCATGCAAACAAGATCAGCCCCTGAAGTCCTTTTCCACAACTCACCACCAGATGTCCGGGTAGAGCTCATTCCAACTCTGCTTACATATGGACCCTTAAAGGGAAACTGGCAAGCTAATTATTATACATAAACAGATTCCTTCCCTGTGTTACACTAACACCACCTTGCAGTACTAAGACTCTGATCCTATTAAGGGATCCACATGAGCAGAATCCAAAATCCTACACCCAGGCTGAGTCCTACTGATTTCAGTGGGACTCTAAACTGGCAGGACGTTCCATCTGTGCAAATCCCTTTGAAGGACTGGGGCCCAAATTAGAAAGTTTTAGTCATTTATTACAGTGCAGCCAACTCTTGTGATGTCGTTATTGCAAGCCTCGCTGTGTGTGATGTTTTATGTAAAGCTGCAGCTCCTGTAATCATGTTCTTACATGAGAATCCCTGCTCTTAATTTTTAAATGAAGGTAAGTTTCTAGCCCTGCTAGTTGCAGAAAAAAAACAAACAAAAACCCTTGATGGCTCAAATTAAGTCTCAAAACCCAGAAGGGAAATAAAAAGACAATTTTAAAAAATCCTCATTTTAAACTAATTTCATGGGGTTTGGGAGGTGGCTGACATGATTTTAAACCATGGGACTGGCCAAATGTAATATAATGTTCATTCTTCTCTGTTTACACAGATTTTTTCCATATCACTCAGGTTGAGTCTACACTATGGAAACTATACTGGCATAGCTACGTCAGTGTAAGCCTGTAATTCAGATGCAATCTACCCCAATGGAAGGGTTTTGGTTTTTATATTGTTTTTTTCCAGTCTGCATTGGAACATCACCTCCCTGAACAAAGTTTGCTTCCATTGATGGAAGCAGTCTTCCATTGACACAGCTGCATCTGCGCTGGGAGTTAAAGGTCAGTGTTGCTATCTTGGTCAGGTTTGTGGGGGGGTTTTCACATCCCTGACTGCTGCAACTACTTGACTTAGCTTTGAAGTGTAAGCTTGACCTCAGTTGAGCTTAAATAAGTTTGACTGGTGTGTTAAAAGGTGAGAAACAGAAGTGTTAACAAGACCAAACTTCATTTCCTGACCCTGGTCTTGTGGAATGCACTAGGGTAAAAAAAGTTTGTCCTTCTCATGCGGCAGTCAGTGTTCAGTAGCTGTTATAACAGGTTAGATTCCTAATATTTAATTTCTAATCCATTTTGCTTCTCCATTCATTTTTAACATTGCCATGGAGTGTTAAGATCACCCCCAAACTTGTCATAATATTAAAAGAAAAATGAACACATTCTACTCAAGTTTTGTAAAGAAAAATCTTTTTTAACCCTTACACGTTAAGACATTCAGCAGTACAATCCTAGAGTTTAAACGCAACTAGAACTACTTTACTCTCCTCTTGACTAGTATCTGCCAGAAATAGAAACAAGGGGACTACACAGAAGCATCCTTACTTATATCCAGCATAGATTATTAATACTGCTAATTTCAAAAATAAAATACCCTTTTCAGTATGTAAGCTGTTTAGAGCATTTCATGCAGCAGATGTAGATAGAAGTTTCTCTTTCTAACTTCTATCCAGTTTTTCTTTCAAGTTCAGTCATCAACACTAACTTCTACAAAGTGCTTTGCATTCATAGATCTCAAAGCACTTTTACAAGGAGGGTAACTATTTTCATTTTACAGCTTCAGAAACTGAGGCACAGAGGCAACAGTAGTAGACCTTGGATGGGAACTCAGGTTTCCCAACATCCACTCCAGTCTCTAGCCCCTGGAGCTACAAAGCCATTTTGTTTGGGTTCAGGATCACACTCCTGAAAGGGACTGATTAATTCTGTGGAGAGGGGGGGAAAAAAAAAAAAGAGAGAAAAAGAAACATTCTCCAACCTATACATTGCAAAGCCCTTTCCAGACCCCTAGCACCTTAATTTTGAACAATGTTATATTTACAATTAAAAGTTCTTTTGCATTGTCAAGCACATAGCTGCCAACAGTCTTGGTTTGGCTGGATTAGTCCAAGATTTTGAACACCAATCCCGGAGAACTGAAATACTAGCCGATTTCTCAGGACTGTGGCAGCTGGCAAGCTCCTTGCTCTGATCCTCCTTCCCATCTAAGGAAACAAAATGCAGTTCCTGGCCCAGTAAGATCTGATAGTAGTTTTATTGGAGGAGGAAAAGAAAAAGCAGAAAGGTCAGGAGCTGGTCTTTAAATGTGTGCGGCAGGGCTAGTGCCTGCAGCAGCAGCTCCTTGTGAGTTTCTGTCAGGTGTGGGATAGCAGACACCTCCATACCACTACCTGGAAACTGTAATAGGACCATACGCATTATCACATAGAACCTGTGGAGATAAACACCACAGGAAGAGCCACCTTGGAAGGCTGGACTGATTCCTTTGCGGCCCCTGATTGGTCTAGGTGCCCTATTTAATCCGAGGAGATGTTCCAGGAAGTGGCTGTGCAACAAGATGGTATCCACTGACAACGGTAGTGATGGATCTGCCTCTTGGCTTGTGCTTGGACTTCTGATCCCTGCTCTGACCTTTGGCTCTGACTCCTGGGTCCTGACCCTGGCACTGACCTTTGGTGCTATTCGTGGCCTCTGACCGCAACTGCTTCAACCACTAGGCCTGGCTGCCCAACTCTGGTTGTGACACATCTAGGACTCCCTCAGTGAGTAGTTAGGGGGCAGAGGCTCCCATGTGCTGATGTAGCGCTCACCTCTTTGTTCTCTTCCTACTCTGGGTGGGAGCAGAGGGATAGATGTTCATGGGGCAACTCACAACCATGGAGGAAATGGAGGTGAATAGGGCCCATGGACGTGGACATCTCAAATTGACAAAAAGGCCACAGAAAGATGGAGAGGATAAGTGATAGATGAGGGAAGGCCTAACTCTGCCCTGCTCCTGAGAGAGAGACCCTATGATCTGCCCCCATTCTGCAGCACGAGACGCAGAAGCAATATTATCTGAAAACCAGTAGAGGGAGTTGGGCCAGTGTTGCCAACTCCCATTATTTTATTACAAGTCCTGCAATATTTGAGGTTTTATTTAAACCCACAGCCAGTGAAGACAACCAATTATGTGAAATTCTCAGCTTTCAATTTATAAAAACGTTTTAGCCTTCATGGTTCAAAGGAAAGCTTGAAAGGGTGACCCCAGTGCAGACATGAGGTGGCAAACAGAAAGAACTCCATTTTTTTTTAAATCTCATGATTTTTAAGCCAACCTCACAACTTTTGACATTTTGGGCACTGGCAATACTGTGGATCTGCTGCTCCTCCCTAAATAGTTTACAGGGGATTGCAAACCACTGGACCTTCCCCCAAAAAGAGCGGGGGGTACCTGTTGGAACAAAGGTGATCATTTGTGACTGGGGGCAGAGGTGGGGAAGTCAGCCATTTTGTGAGTTCTGACTGCTTAGCTTACTCACCAAACTTTGGAGGCCCTGAGAGAGGGCTCATTAAAACCATGTAAAATTCTCTAATATGCTAGCAAGCACATGATCAAACAATTATTGGCTAACCAATTGAGTGCAATGTAGAAGAAACCAGAGATATGGAAGACTTATTAAGCTACCTAGCCCAACTCCTGAAACTGATGTTTCACCTTTCATCCCGAGGCCATGTTCTACCTTGGCTCTGCATTCAGACCCTCAAACCACCTGAATGGAAAGTTGTTTGTTTAAGTTGATAATATCCAGTTGACACTAGAATCCGTCTTCAAACCCTGAAGGATTTTCTTTCATGACAGGACATTAGTTAAAGTCTGCTGGAGAATGAAAGTGGAATAGTTATAGGTATGGATCATCCTGGAGGATTATTTCAGTTTTACTGGCAAGGACCAAGTGGTTTTGCTAAATATGTAAATCTGTATTCTTCCCAGATTTTGGAACCAGAACAACATTCCATGGAAATTAACTCAGTTGTTTCACTATATTTTTAGATACTGTACTTTATAGGAATAAGTGTAATGGTACATTTTTGCAAAGACAGACTTTTACTTGACTTTACAATCCAAATATGCACATTTTCACCACATAAAGCTTCAGAGAAGGCAAGAAACACAGAAGGGATTTTTTCGAGCCAATGAAAACCAGCTGAGACAAGGACAACACACATCAATTATACCAACTCTAATGTCCAAAAAGATTACACAGTGAATACAGCACCATTTGTGACTGCAATATAATTCTTAAAACAACTGTAGTTAACTAGGTGACAATTTCAATTATTTTCTTGCCTTTTTCCTTTCCATCCCCTTTGAATTAGTTAACTTAATTTTTAGCATCAGGATCTGAAAACGCATGTGGAAATGGTGATGGGACAGCAAAAGTCATTCTCTCAGTGTACTGTTTTGTTCTGAAAGCAAAGAGGTTTGATTGTATGCACGTGCATAGCCTTGAAGCTTTTTATTTATTTTAAATCGGAGCTGAAATCCTTTCAAAAACTTTGTACGGGCTCTAGGTGGCACTGTGCCTCTGTATTAGTTCCTAATACACAGAGAGCAATACCGTTAAAAACAGTTAATTTTTGAACTGCCAGGTGGAAAAGAATTTATAGCTGCCAAGCAATATGCTTCGAGTTCTTTATATATCGGGCAAGTGCAGTAATAGCTTAATTTATAGTGTTTAATTAGTTCTTCGGTCACAATGTAAGCTTGTGCTTGACAAATAATCTTACAGAAGTTGCTCGTAGCTAATGCTGGAAGTATAGCTAATAGATAAGCATAACAAAGTGGCCAGCTTTTTCCTAAAGAAAGTGAACTGGCAAGCTTCAATACAATTAATTAGGGGCTGAATACTTGATTAACTTTGCATGGTTGTACGCACAAGAGGCAATGATCTTCATTTCTATAGCTGGATTGTGTGCTGTACGCAAGAGTAATGAAGGGTTAATCAGCCGTATGATTACCATTATTTTGCTAAAGCATATATAAGGTTATACTGTGTGTTGTCCTGGAACAAGCAAAAATATTTCTCCTGTTTCTGTAGTGGGATTAAACTGCTTAAATTATCTATATAAAAATTGGTGCCATTTTCCTAACTACTTTTTACACAAGCACCATCCCTAATGTGACAGCAGGATCATTAGCAGGTGATGCCTACGGAAATAAAAAATAATGAACAGGCTCAAGATTACAAGGCCCTGCCAAATTAGACATTCCCCAACACAACATATTGAGCACTAGGCTAGAGGCACTAAGGCCCAGATCCTCAAAGGTAGTTAGGCACCTAACGCCCATTGGTTTTTTTTTTTATAGGAATTAAGCACCCAAAACATCTTTGAGGATCTGGGCTAACTGACTAGTGTTGCCAAAAAATTAAAACCTTTGATTCCTCAATGGCAAGCAGAGTACCTGTTTTAGTTCCAGAGAAAGATCAGGGCTAGTGTTCTGGTTATACTACATATTCCCTCATGTTTAGATTACAATTGGAATTCACCCCTAAAAATAATGAAATTAAGTTTTCTATGGAAAGGGTTAATCTATCCCGTTACCGAGGATCTGCTTTACATGGTATGCTGGATGGTCCTTCGGATCCATGACATTTTGCTCAATTGACCACAATTTTTTTGCATTTGAAGGAGTGCTATGCATTACAATACACAGGCATAGCCTTGTTCACCAACAAGCTCCATTCCAACCAGAGAGGTAGGCTAGGATTTTCAAAAGAACCCAGCATTGGCCGAACTGTGCTTCCCTTGAAGTGAATGGAAGTGTTTAGGTGTTGGAGCCAGTGTGACAAATCTGCTGCAGTTCCCCGAATTGTGAGTTAATGTATTACTCCTCTCAACCTCAGGCTGCAGTTGGAGATTTGCAGCTGCTGAGCTATGTATCAGCTTCCTAACATATCAGCTTATCTACCCTGCCAGCAAACCCTTCAGCACACTGCTAGGCCAAACCTTGCCCAGCAGGCAACAATGAGTGAACTCCAATGCCCAAGTTCCTCAGAGACATTTCTCTGCTCTACCCTGCTCTCTCACTGAGCACACACAGAGGTTTTTAAAGGAGCAGCAAACTGAATGAGGCAGTACCCAGCAGCTCATCTTAACTGGGTACAAACACACTATTTTAATCAAAGCACTGAATTGGTTTAAAGTAAAGTAAGTTTATTAAACTAAAAGTCATAGGTTTAAGTGATATCATAAGGAATAAAGATGGAAAGGGTTACAACAACAAAAAGTAAAAAATACACAAATCAGGTTTTAGTCTTGGATAACAACCTGGAGTCTCATGTTTGAAGAAGTTTCTCACCAAGTCTCTTTCCAGCAAGGCTGACCAGACTCTCTGGCCAGGACCCTTCACAGAGATCAAAGGGGTTGGTTTCTTTGTCTCGTTGGGTGAAAGATGCCAAATGGCTTTTTTTCCTCTGCTTATATCTTCCCCAAGTTCACTGACCCTGCTTCAAGAGGCAGGGAGGCTTCCTGGAGGTGCAGTGGTCATCTTTCCCTACTTGCTCTCTTTTGTTTACCTTGCTTTCCTTTGTCTTTGGTCACACCTTTCTTAATTTACCTTGGAGACATTCAAGCAGGTGGAACCACATTCCATTGTCTGGACCAGGCATGGACACTGCTTGCCATATACTTTAAGAACATATTCCCAGCACATATCTATAAAGTTCTTTGTGGGTTTGCTGTACATACAACACACAAGAATATTAATGATCAGTGAGTTACTGGTTTTCCAGTGGTATATTACATGCCACCTTTTAGGTATATATCACTATAATTGTGTGCCAATTGGCATTGGGGGATTCTTAGGATCACAGGAAGATACTGGATTTAGGAGCACTACATTTTATTCCCACTCCGCTGCCAGTGCTTCACTGGACCTGTTTTTGCTCTCAGTTACTCCCCTGCTAATCAGAAGTAACTATTCAAGATAAAAACAGAGATGAGGCCCACAGTGCTACCTTAGATAACCAGTATACCTTCTCTAGTCTCTTGATCCAGCTGTAAAGTCGTCTGCCTTACAGGCAGGATTTCAGGCCCAGAACCTTGGAAAGCGCTTAACTTCCATTGAAATCAATGGGAATTAAGTTCCCATTGTCTCTGAGGATCTGGGCCTCAGAGATTTACAGAGTATCTAGCGGAGTGCAGATGTAGCAAACTTTGTGCCAGACATTCTCCTGGTTCACATCAGTGTAAACATACAGTTAAGCTGTTTGACCTCTGTTTTGTGGGTAATAAGAGTGTTAGGAGAAATAATCATTACTGCAGCTGATATTCTTAGAACTCTTAGATAAATCTCTCTATGTAGCCAATTTCTTTACCAAGCCCAAGAGGGAGCAGAGTATCCTTCTGCAACACAACTACCCTGTGTCAAAGTCTTAAATAAATACTGACTGCTCCTGAGTTTTGTGCTTCAGATCTCGGTGAGCAGCCGGAATAAACTAGAAGGCATAAATTGAAAGAGAAAACCAAGACAGCTTTAACTGCAGAGGTAAACTAAGCAATAATATTTGAACAAGCAAACTCCTTGATCTTTACATTATTGACACATGATAAAGCTGCAGGAGTCTCGCTCTCCCTTACACACACAGCCAGTTGGCATGATGCTTTTCTTCTCTCATTTTGAAAGGTGAACTGCACTTGTCTTAGCCATGCCATGCTAATGTCTTAAGTGGCTGAATAGCCAAACAATTATTTCAACCTACATCTGCAGTATGTTTAAATTATCCAGGTCCTCGAGGGTATGTCTACACTGCAGCTGGGAGCAAGACTTGTATTAGCAGGGCTCGAGTTGATGCTAAAAACAGTAGTGTCTGCCTTGCAGGACAGCCATTCAGGCTCGGAACGATCTGCTGGGTGCTGCAATATCCACACAGCTATTTTTAGCATGCTAGATTGAGCCCTGCTAACGCAAGTCTGTCAATCTGGCCTAGAAGGCTCATTCCTGGCTGCTGCATAAACATACCCAAATGGCTTGCTCCAAGATTACCTTCCTGCTTTCCAGAATCATCCCTTATTTCCTAGAGGACATTGACCACCATTGCAATGCTACCGCAGGAGAACTTGGTTACAAGGAAGGATACCTCTGCATATTGTTTGGTTCGCTGAGGTTCTTTTTTTACATTGTATATGCTTTTAAAAAAATCCTTAGCAAGCTTCCCTGCATTGAACAAAACAAATAGTCCTCAGAGGCAGACTCCTGGCCTGCTTCAGTCTTCTGTATGCTGGGATGCTTGAGCAGAGCAGGAAGTTGATGACCACCATGAAGCAACAAAAGTTTGTGTCCTTTCAGGACATTGTAAGACTTTATGAAAATACACATTAACTTTGTTTGGCCACCCAACTGCTCTGGCACGTAGATAGCAATTGACTACTGTGATGAGGCAAGGCCAGATGGCTACAGTAAAGTAGTGAGGAACAGGTATGTTAGCCCCAGGCTAAACAAATCCCTGGTACCATGGTAACCAAATGGCAGTTGCTCCAGGTTAATCAAGACACCTGGGGCCAATTAAGAACCTTCTAGAAGGAAGAGGAGATAGCTAGATTGATTGGGACACCTGAAGCCAATCAAGGGCTGGCTGGAACTAGTTAAAAGCCTCCCAGTTAGTCAGTGAGGTGCAGGTGTCAGGAGCTATAGGAGGGAGTTGTGCTGTTGGAGGAATGAAGTAGTATAAATTCATATCAGGTGCAAGGAAGGAGGCTCTGAGGTAATGGTGAAGGAGATATTGAGCGGGGGCTGCTGTGGGGAAGTGGCCCAGGGAATTGTACATGTCCTATTTCCAAAAAGTCAGCTACCATAGCTGCTAATTTTATGGTCCCTAGAGTAGAGCCAGGCTCCTCCCTCCCTTAATCACTGAGACTGGGAGACAACAGAGACTGTGTGAGGGAGGGTTGTTTCTCCTCACCTCCCTTGTTGGCTTATGATGAAAAAGGCTCAGTAAGCTGTGACCCTTGCCTCTAGAGAGAGAAGGGCTATGTGGAGGGTCACAGTGAGCCTCTGATGCTAGCAAAATCTACCAGGAAATGCAGGACGGACAGAGTCAAGGACAGAGCTTTGTTGCACTACATATGGAAACATTTGTTTAGCCTGCCTGTACCTGAACTTTACTACCCATAAGAATAGCCATATTGGGTCAGACCAAAGGTCCATCAAGCCCAGTATCCTGTCCTCTGACAGTGGCCAATGGTAGGTGCCCCAAAGGGAAAGAACAGGCAGGTTATCATCAAGTGATCCATGCCCTGTCACCCAATCTCAGCTTCTGGCAAACAGAGTTCTAGGGACACCATTCCTGCCCATCCTGGCTAATAGCCATTGATGGACCTATCTTCCATGAATCTATCTAGCTCCCTTTTGAACCCCCTTATAGTATTGGCCTTCACAACACTCCTCTGGCAAGGAGTTCCAGAGGTCGGCAGTGCATTGCATGAAAAAATATTTGTTGTGTTTGTTTTAAGCCTGCTACCTATTAATTTGATTTGGTGGCCCTTGTTCTTGAATTATGAGGAGTAATTATCACTTCCTTATTTACTTTCTCTATACCGCTCATGATTTTATAGACCTCTATCATATCCCCCTTAGTCACCTCTTTTCCAAGCTGAAAAGTCCCAGTCTTATTAATCTCTCCTCATACAGAAGCCGTTCCATACCCCTAATCATTTTTGTTGCCCTTTTCTAAACCTTTTCCAATTCCAATATATCTTTTTTGAGATGGGGCAACCACATCTCCATGCAGTATTCAAGGCGTAGGCATACCATGGATTTATAGAGAGGCAATATGATATTTTCTGTCATCTTATCTATCTCTTTCTTGATGAGTCCCAACATTGTGTTCACTTTTTTGACTGCCGCTGCACATTGAGTGGATTATTTCAGAGAACTATCCCCAGTGACTCCAAGATCTTTCTTGAATGGTAACAGCTAATTTAGACCCCATCATTGTATATGTATAGTCAGGATTATGTTTTCCAATGTGCATTACTTTGCATTTATCAACATTAAATTTAATCTCCACATCTGAACCAACTCTTTGTTTTGGGAAAACAAACTCCAGTTGATAAACCACCCCTTTTACCTATCCCTTGTTCAGTCTGAGGCCCTGTCTACATTAAGGAAATTCATAGTACAGGTACTCCCGTGCAGCTTCACTGGTCCAAGACCCAATTACAGATAAACTGTACCAGTCCAAAGCGGGGCAAATCCCAGTTTACTTCACTGTGTTACTAGATTAAGCTGCACAGGCATAAATGCTACTTTAAAGTGGCACAGCATATCTAGTAATGGAGCTCATCCTGGATATAGTTCATGTGAATTTCCTTAAAGCAGACAGGGTCTGAGAGGGGCCAAAACTAGAACATATCATATAATTTGCTCACGGTAAAGATCTGTATCCTTGTGCTGGATGAGATATACTTGTGGCTTCTGACGGGTGTGAACTCTGGATCCAGGAGAGCAGATAGGTGGCCAGATAGCTGACTTTGCTGGGCATTCTGAAGTTGCAGTGGAGAGGTAATTTAGACTGAGAGATGGAACCTTGCACTACACCCTGCAGCTAGCATGATGGAGCGGATAATGAACCCAAACCCAAGTGTAAAGTCTGAACCTCTGCCTAGGCTACTTGGTGTTATCTGCAACTTGACTACCACAGGACTGAAGGAGTTGTATAATGTTTGGACAGAGGCAGATTTATAGTTAGGTTAAATGGAACAATCAGTTTATAAAAGTGAGTGGGCAAAGCTTTGCATGAATTCCCAAATGTAGGAAGTTCAGATAAAATGCAGAGCGGATCTAATTTATGTTTTGCAAAGCAAGAACCATCCTGGGCTTATCAATTTATAGAAAGTGAAGTGTTCGTTTACAGAACTGCAGTTGCTGCTTTTCCTCCTCCCCTCTATAAACCCCTTCAATCAAAAATAGGAAATGAGAAACGGATATTGCACATGCATGCTAAAGACTGCACTTTATTTATTCTACTTTTACATTCTGTGTTCCTAGCAAGACCGCAGATACTTTAGCCTTCATCTGCAAAAATACATCGACAAGGAATGGAGCGAGCAATAAGAAATGATTTGGCAGCAGGGGCTACCTGATCTTGCACTTAGATGTATTTTATTTAGAGATGGACCTCAGGCATAACACCAAGACTGAGAAAAATTCAAATATCAGCAGCACAGCCAGGATCGGCTCTGGCTTTTTTGCCACCCCAAACAGCAAAACAACCAAACAAAGAACCCGATCGAGCTGTCACCAAGGTGCCACTGAAGAGGAAGACAGGGACTTAAGGACCCACTGCCGAATTGCCGCAGAAGACATAACTGGACCGATTGAGCTGCCGCCGCTACCAGCCCGGACGTGCTGTCTCAACAATGGACGGACTGCCGCGCCTTTCTATTGGCTGCCCCAGGCACAGACTTCCTTCGCTGGTGCCTGGAGCCAGCCCTGTTCACTGCTGCACCTCGCTAAATTAAACTGAATCCAAATCCAAACACTCAAGGATCACCACATTTTCACCTAGGATGAAGAAAATACGGCCAGAGAACTGTTCAAACCCTGTACCAAGCCCTGAAACCACCTCACTGTGAAGTAAACACATTAAGAATACCAGGTATTGAAAGATCTTTTAGATCAAATCTGAACTTTCTTCCAAATGTACTCAAGTTTGGAGTATCCTGACATGGGTTTCAATTACATTTTCTGTTTTTGATTGAAGATTCAAAACAAAAATTGCAAATTGAAATATTTTGGAATTTTGTTCTGCAAAAGGTACTGCTATTTCAGGACAAAGTTACAGTGTCAAAATATTGAAATGTCTTGCAGGATTAAAAAAGAAAAAATCAAGTCTTCTCAAACAGCTCTAGTTTCGAACTGGGCCTCTCTCTAAATGCAGTTAAGTAAAGAACCAATTTGTTTGAGCTTGTTTACAAGCAGTTACTTAAAATTTGCTCTCCTACTGTGAACTTAAATAAAGGGAAATATTCAATAAGGTACACTTCAATTAACTAGATGACAGTACGAAGGCTGTAGCATAGGTATTGATTATGATTGTTAGATCTCCTGTACAGAAACAAGTGTAAAAAACAAAACCACACCCCATAGTTGTAGAAGTTTGGAAGCACTCAATAGTCTAGTTCTCTAGAGAACCTTATGGTACACATAGCTGATCTTAGCTCTGCTCTTTCTTGATAAATTTATTAAGAAATAGACATTTTTAAACAAGAAATCTTGCTAAAAATGTATTTTTCTTCAAGTGTTCCCCTTATGCCCATTATATAATTTTCCATTATTATCTTAAATATAACCCTTCTGCCCCTCTGAGTTGGCAGCAACAAGGGCAGGGTTCAGTATCTAGGGGGTTCCGTTTCAATAACACAATGCAAAACTGGCTTGAGCCCCCACCCAGTGACCTGGGACAATTACATACCACCCCGGGCGCCTCTAGGAGGCAATAATTCCCCTCTCGCAAGCATGGAGTCTGAGTGTAGCAAAATCCTTTTTAATAAAGATGGGGAACAATGTGGCATTATGTTGGGGAAACACCACAAACAGGAGCAAAAAACCCACCTCCAAGTAAGTTTGGCAATGCCCTTTTCCCCTCAGGATCTTAAGTCCAAATCACCCCAAAGTCCAACAACCCCAAAGTCTCTGTCCCTGGTCAGTGCTACCCCAGAGTTCAAAAGTTTACCTGCAGAGTTTTATCCCCCTAGCCTGGGTGGAAATGTGCGGGGGGGCACACACGGGGTGTTAAGGGGCACCTTACGTGGGCCGAGGCCGACTGCCCCGCCTCTCTGTGGAGTTCTGCTGCAGCCTTCACCACGAACACCTCTGCTCCACCAGCCGTCCCATGAGCTGCTCCAGCCATCTCCGCAAACTGCTCTGCTCTGCTCCACTTGCTGTTCCGTGGGCCGCTCCAACATCCCACAAGCTGCTCCACTCTGCCAGCTGCTCCAAACCACCAGCCATCCCATGAACCACTCCAGCCGTCCCCGCAAACTGCTCAGCTCTGCTTGCCGCTCCAACCGTCCTGCAAACTGCTCCGCTCTACCAGCCACTTAGCAATACTTCTTCAGGCTCCGCCACTAGTTAACACAGCACTCAGTGATCTCAGCTCAGTAATTTTAGCTCTTTTAGTGGTTTCAGCTTGTAGTAGGGGAGCCCCAGTGCTGGTGCACCATTGGCCCAAAGTGAATTCAGCTCAGCAGCCTATAGCTAGACTCCTAATAGAATCAAAATTAGCTCTGCTATTCAACAGTGGGGGAGGAGGGAGAGAAAGAGATGCAATTGGTGTGCCAGGCCCTCAAAGGGGACCCATACCATCAGGTATACATACCTATCCCCAACCTCTCTCCATTCATGGGTTTTGGAACCCATGTTCCTTGTCTAGCGAGTGCTACTTAGTTGATGGTGAGACCCTCTGGCATAAAACAGTCTCATAGTCCTTCATTCCCATAATCAGGGTAACAACACTTTATTCTTCCTACCCCAATAACAGAGAAATTGGGGATCCCACAGCTGTCAAAGTGACCATTTTGGGCTGCCGTGGGCTCATGATAGGTGGAGTGGGTGTGCCTGTGCAAACAAGATCGGCCCCTTAACTTCTGTTCCACACCTGCCATAATTCACCACCAGATGTCAGGGTAGAACTCATCCTGACTCTGCTTATATAAATGACAAAAGATAAATCCACAGTGAAGGTAATGAACAAAGCTAATTAGTGCTCCCTGATCCTGAGGGCCAGCCTGAACTAGCTCTGGTGAGAGAGAGACAGCTGAGGGGCTGCTCTACTTTAAGCCAGTGGTGTAAGGTTTCTAGTGTGTGTTGGCATCCTTTCGTCATGAGAGACTGTGGGAATTGCAGTCTATGATGTAGATGGTTTGCAATGTCTCATGAGACTGAATATGCCAATCAAGAGTTGCATGATCTGTGGCAGTTATTGCAAATGTATCTATCTTGGTTGGGAGCTGCTTGCTTTCTATGGGCTCTTTTCTTCTCAAGCTGTGGGAGCCAGCTCCTGTCATGGACTTTGATGCCATGATGGAGACAATGCTGCCACTTGTTACGATCAGTTGCCAAGATTTCCCATTGGTCAGGATCAATTCCAAATTCCTTCATATCTCGCTTGTATGTGTCTTTATAGTGAAGTCTGAGACATCCTGTTGTTCTTGTTCCCTCTGATAGCTCCCCATATAGCATGTCCTTGGGTATGCATTCATCTTCGGACCTACTCAGATGGCCCAGCCACCACAGCTGTCACACTTCGTAAATTTGCCCTTTGAAGAACCTCTGCATTGGTGACTTTATCTTGCCATTTGGTGTTGAGTATGTGGCGTAAACAACGTAGCTGGAAACTGTTCAACCTTTTCTCCTGATGAACATAAGTTCTCCATGTTTCCTCACCATACATGAGAATGCTGAGGACGCAAGCTTGGTACACTAGCATTTTAGTCTTGATGGTAAGCTTTGAGTTGTTCCGTGCTCTCTTAGTTAATCTGCTAGAAGTGGTGGCAGGCTTTCTGATGCAAACATTTAGTTCTTCATCCAGTGAGAGGTTGGTTGTCACTGTAGCCTAAAATAGCTGAACTTTTGGACAACTTCTAGCTGGTTTGCATTTAAGGTAATTGAAGGATCTTGTGGAACCCCCCGTCCTAATACAACCATTTTCTTGATGCTGATGGTGAGAGCAAATGCCTGAAAAGTACTTGAAAGGCAGTCCAGGAGTTCTTGTAATAGATTTTCATTGTGGGCTATGAGGGCAGCATCACCAGTGAATAGAAGTTCTCTGATTAGCACCTTTTTGACTTTGGTTTTTGACTTAAGTCAGGACAGGTTGAAGAGTTTCCCATCTGATCTTGTGTGGAGATACACTCCATCTTTCCTGTCCTTAAATGAACAGTTCAAGAGTACTGAGAAGATTCCAAAGAGTATACAGGCAAGAACACATCCTTGATTCACTCCACTTTTCATATCAAAGCTTTCTCAAATAGACTTGTCAAACTGGATAGTTGCTCTCATGTTGTTGTGGAATGAACGTATAAGACTTGGTGGACATTCTCTCTTTTCTAGTATTGCAAATAGACCTGCTCTTCTGACTGTGTTAAATACTTTGGTTAGGTCCACAAAGGTGGTGTACAATGGTCAGTTTTGCTCTCTGCACTTTTCTTGGAGTGGATGCAGAGAAAATATCATGTCTATAGTTGATCTTCCAGCCCAGAATCTGCACGGTGATTGAGGGTAGACATGATTTGCCAGCTGTTGTAGGCACAGTAAGATGACTTTTGCGAAAGCTTTTCCTGCTATGCTTAGTAGCAAGATACCCCTGGAGTTGTTGCAGTTGCCCTTTTCATCTTTATTTTTTACACAAAGTGATGATGTTTGCATCACACATCTCTTGTGGTACCTCACCCTCTTTCCAGCCTTTAAGTAGCAGCTGATGAAACATATGGTAATAGGCTGTCTTTCCCGCACTTGAGGATTTCTGCTGGGATGCCATCTTTTCCAGTAGCCTTGCCACTTGATAGCAAAATCAATGGCCTTACTTAGCTCTTCTACAATGGGCTCCACATCTAGCTCTGGGATGACTTGAAAAGTTGGTATTTGGTCCAGTGATTCACTGGTGATGTTTCTTTCTTGTGTGTATAGCTCTGAATAGTGTTCAACGCAATGAGACAACTGCCTGCTTTTATCTGTAATGATTTCACCGCTGTGTGATTTGAGAGGGGCAACCTTGTTAACACAGTAGGACCTAAAGCTTTCTTCAGGCCATCATACAGGACTTTGAGGTTTCCTGTATCTGAGGCTGTCTGTATCCTCTTCACAGAGATTGATCCAGTAATGATTTGCACAGTGTCTGCTTGCTCTCAGTATTTCTGTTTTTGCATGTCCAAGTCTCATTTTGGTGCTCTCTCTTGGCTTGTTGTTGTTGTGTTCCAGATAGGTTAATATTGATGAGAGGTAACAGTTCCGCTTTATTTCCTTCAAACCAGTCCTTTTTTTGATGGTCTCTTTCCCACAAATATAGCTAACGCAATTTCATGGATTGTGGTTCTTAAATCCACAATCCATGAATAGCTAACGCAATTTCATGGATTGTGGTTCTTAAATCTTCCCAAAATTCCTCTGCCTTCTCTGGTAATGACTTCCCATGCATGATAAGTTCAAAAGCCTGCACAAACTCCTGGCATTTCCTCTGTTTTTTGGTGTTAATAGCATTGATTTTGGGCTTGCGCCTAAACTTTGCTCTATGTAGTTTCTTGGCTCCAATCTTCACTTTGCTAATAATCAAGGAATGGTCAGTGTCACAATCAGCGCTGGGGAACTTTCGAGTGTTCTGCACTAAGGGTAGGTCTTTCCTCCTGACAATAACAAGGTCTAATTGGTGCCAGTGGCCTGATCGTGGATGTTGCCATGACACTTTGTGGTGATCTTTTCCTGTAAAATAGGAATTGGTAATGCACATTTGGTTTTGGGTGCAGAATTCAAGAAGTCATTGGCCGTTCTCATTCATCTTGCCAATGCCAAAATGTCCTAGGCAACCTGGCCATGAGTTATTGTCTACACCGACTCTTGCATTAAAGTCACCAAGGAGGAAAAGTTGCTCAGTTGATGGTTCTTTTGACAACTTGATGCAAAGAGCTATAAAATGTATCCTTCTCCTCAGGGCTAGATTTGAGTGTTGGTGCCTATGCACCAATGATGTTCACAGAGCCGATGGTTGTCTGAAGTTTAAGTGAGATGATATGCTCTGACTTCCCAATGGGTGTCTCTAGGAGCTTTACTCACATGTCTCTCACAGAAAAACTGACACTGTGCAGACGATTTTCTTCACTGCTTTCACCTTGCCAAAAGAAGGTGTAATTGGCTTCTGGACAGAACCAGCATCTACAAGTCTTGTTTCCTGAAGTGCTGCAATGTCAACATTTAGTTTGTAGAGCTCACAGTCTATCAAAGCTGACTTCTGTGTACTGCTTGTGTACTGTAGGTCGTCATCTGTCAATCCCAGATGCGTGGTCCTGACATTCCAGCTGCCAAGCTGGAAAGTTCTTGGTTTCTTATTTTTGCCAGGTGAAAAGTTTCCATCTGCCATTCAACTTTTGGTCTAACCCCACACACCTCATGAAATGCGCAGACCGTGGCGGATCATCACTTAACTGTCCGGGAGCTGCCCAACTTTGTGGTGGGTGGTGGCTGACCAATTGAACACAGTGATTCCTCCCACCGTCGAAGGTGAACCCTGGCATCCTCCAAAGTGTATAACCTGTAACTGCCACCTTCTGTGTTGTGTCCATGTTGCCAGCAAGGATGGAGTGTTCTCTCCATGGCATGTGGCTGCAATAGCCTGGGCAGTTGATAATGGAGGCACTGCTTTGCCCATGTGTTAGCATCACTCTTGTGACTTCACTGGTTTGGACCAAAGGAAGGATGGGAATTGATACATTTGGAACCAGCTACGCTGCAGGAGTTGCCAGAGCAGAGGAGATCTTCCATCTGCCTGCCTTTCGGGGCTCCATTCCTACATTGGTTATCAGCCACAGCTGAAGGATCCAATCTGTCATGTGTGGATGTCATTGGCAAAAACACTGAGTGTATTTGCACATCCACATCAAGGGTTCCACTACCCATCTCAGGAGCTCATCAGCCTAAAGCCAATGGCGTGTCCAGAGGTTTCTGGATTAATTAACTGCCACCTAGCACTCAACATTGACCACTACAAGTTGTACCGCTTATAGTCATAGTAGTAGCAAATTTTCAGTTCTGACCTGACCAGAATAGGATAGGCCTTCCTTGCCATGTCCCCTCCACCAGAGCCGGGTGGGACAGCTGGGGAATACAGTGCCTTCACAAACTTTACACAAAGTTTTTCCCTGCACCAGTGGAATTCCCTTCATACAGATTCAGAATTCTTTGTATGTGTCACTCCAGCAAGAGAGGTTGGATCTCAGTAGATAATCTGGCCCTCTGTGTTTAGATTTCAAGATCCAAGTTTAAATTGATTAAAAATAGCATTTTTTACTACCAATTGTGACTATTTAGCTAACCTCTGATGGGAAGGGCGAGAAATCACATAGTTACCATACTGCATGAATAATCTTTTGCCCTCATGTCACCTGTTCCAAAAAGCAATTCATTTGAATGCAAGAGCTTTGTCACAGCAACATCAAAGCGTAGACTGTGTTGCATTTTAGTTGAAGGGGAAGAGGCCAATTGCTTAGATCCTTTAGATATCGGGATAGGCCCTTGCTGTTCTCAGCAGGCATCTGCCTTAGTGGAGTGGGCAATAGGGACAGGCTTATGGTTAAGGCACAGGCCTGGGAACCCAGAGATCAGGTTTCTATTTCCAGCTTTGCCACTGATGTACTTTGTAGCAGGCTGGTCACAATCAATACCTCAGAACAGGAACAATAGCAGCCTCTACAGGGTGTTGTGGTGTGCTTGATTCATTATTATTGATAAAGCACTCTGTGATCCACATACAGAAAAGTGCAAGAGTAGTAAACCTTATATCAAACCTTTAGCTAGAACAGGGTATTAGGAATTCGGGCTCTCAACCACAGACTGGGACCTTGGGTAGATTAATTAATCTGTATGGGTTAGTTTCCACACATGTAAAATGTGTAAATACTTCTCACAGGACTTTGTTTAATTATTGTGAATAATTTGGTGCTTTGATGTCCTCAGATGAGAAGTATGATATACTTTTTGTCATGATAACACATGTAATGGTCAGACACCTCTACTGTAGAGAGAAAGTCAGACCTCTATTCCTCACTAACTGCCATAATTGCTATTTAAAGAGCTTTGAAGTTTGAGATATCTGCAAATGTTCTCCAACATCCTGGCAATTAAAGTGAAAAGTGACACGGATAAGCTAAAAAGACCTGAAGAAGAGCTCTGTGCAAGCTCGAAAGCTCGTCTCTCACCAACAGATGTTGGTTCAATAAAAAGATCCTGCCTCATGCACCTTTTCAAGTTAAAAAGAGCTGATTCCAAATCATGGTCCAACAATTATTGGGTCAACAGGTGCAAATCACATAGCTTCTTTGCTTCAGTATCCTTATCTCTTAAAGGGGCTACACTTCTGCAGCCTATTGAGATCAAAGAGGGAAAATTATGGTTTATTCCTGTTTTATTTTTGTTGAAGTCTTGTGACTAGATCCACTGGAAACCTAAGCCAAAACAAACCCCAGATAGGAAGAGTTAAATTAAATATTGTTTTTTACTGTCAATCTCCTGCTTCATTGAAGCAGCGTTCTAGGGCTTCTCTACACACCCATTTAGTTTAGCAAGCTGGGGTGTGAATCTACCTGGCACTAGGCTGCTGTGTCCACCTGGCTCCTGCTGATGTACAGTAACAGTTCCTTAGTGCACTTTGATCAACTCCTGTGCCAAAGTGGGGTAGAGCTAACTTGCAGTAAGGAACCATCCACATGGACACTCAGTGCACAGCAAGCTAGTGGGGGGGGGGGGGAGGAGGGGGGGAGCCATACCCCAGCTTGCCTCAAATGAAATGTTTATGTAGGCAAGCCCTTATAAAATTTCTTATGAGCTTGATACTCCAAGATGCTGAGCGCTCTGGCAGCTGTTCAACAAACCACTTAAGTGCATGCTTAGCTATCTTATTGGATAAGGGCCAGCATGCTCAGCACTGTAAAGGACTGAACCCTCTATTAATGGCTAGTAACATGTGCTTAGAGAAATGATGATGTGAAATTCAATTAAAAGGCAGAGATGAAAAATGTGCAAGCAAGTTCTTTCCACACATTTGGATTGGGACCATGGCGACCCTAACAAATTAGGAAAGTCTAGATTTTGCTGCTTCATTTGCATAAACATAAATCATCTTATACTTGGGCAATGCCCTAAAGTTGAGTTTAGTAAAAATGAATCCCAAAGAGACTAAGGTTTTTAAATCTTTGGCTTATTGACGCAGTATCACATGGCTCTGCCATATGTCCTGTTATTAAATTACAAAGATCTGAGAAACAAGAGCTTAAGCTCAGAAACCACACTCAGGTGTTCCATTTGGCAATCCAAAACAATAGAGCTAGGGCATGTGCCAGAGACAATTTTGCTTTCCAGTGCTTCTCATCATGTGTTACGTCCAGCAGCTGCAAAGGAAATACAAGCTTCAACTGTAGCTGTAGAAAGAGCAAAATGCTTTTGTTGGATACTTAAAGTTCGCAATCCCCTGCTTAGAGTTTAAGTGTTAGATCCTTGTCAATGCAGAAGTTCACTTGTAACTATGTTTGGAAGGATTAGATCATCAGTAAATGTTGATCAACACAGATTTCCCCATACATGCACAAACCACTGCAAACATATTTCCATCAATAATAAGAGAAAATTTACAGATGGGCAAATTAAATTCACAAGCAGCATTTTTCTTAAAGTTTGATTTAAGTCTATTTACTCTGTGTACTTTGATATATGATATTGACGTGTGTTTTAATACTTAAAGCTCTAACTTTTTGAATCTCCGTTTACTGTCATTAAATAATTGTCTGATCCCTCCCCCTTATAATTTCCTGCAACTGTAAACATTTAAATATATACAAACAGAAAAAATGCTTAAAAATAAGCATTGGTCTTATTTGTCAATATTATGACTAAAAATAAAAATCGAATTGTGCCACGCCTAGTCATAGCAAGATTAGTAATCACTGACAGACACCTAAGGCTTGGTTTTCCTTTTGGAGGAGACCACCGTAAGTCAGAAAATCAATGGCATTATAATGGTGGAGAGCTGGTGTTTGTTTTCATTTGTCTTCTGCATTAACAAAGATTTATCCTTTTTATGTTAGAAGAATATCTCACCACTTCATCTATTAAATAGGACAGGTACCGTTTCCTTTCTACTTTTATTTCCACATAGATTATGCTCAATCCCTTAAACTTTTTTATTTGTATTGACACCTCAATCCTTCAGGAGAAGGAGACCTTATGTCTGCAGATTTTCAATATACAGGCACAATACTGCATTGGATTATGATGTGATTATTTGTATTACATTAATGCCTAATGGTTCCAAACAAGAGCCAAAGCCCATTGTGCCAAGCATCATTCTTTAGATATAGTAAGATGCCTTGGCTACACTGGTGGTGTGTCATGTATGTGTAGACACACCCTGCAGTGAAAAATGGGCTTCACCCATGCTGCAGTGTGTTAGTTACACAGGACAGTAAAAGACTCCTGCAGGGGGCAGTGGAAGCCTTTCCCTGCTGTGGGGAAAGGCTTCAGCAGTGGGACACTTCAGTGCTACACAGAGAGTGTAGAAGACAGAGGCACTGCTTGGACATGTAGAGAAATGTGTAGAATACATACCCTATGGTTCTTGTGTGTCTTTGACTAGGTCTACACTTATGGTGGCATGTACAGCACATACACGCTACACCCCCCTAGCACAGGTCTATATAGCAGTATAGATCGAGCGGCACTGCTTAGGCAAGTAGAGCAAAGACACATCAGAACCTTAGGGTATGTATTCTACACATTTGTCTACATGCCTAAGCAGTGCCTCTCGGTCTATACTGCTATATAGACCTGTGCTAGGGGTGTGTGGCGTGTATGTGCTGTACATGCCACCATAAATGTAGACATAGTCAGAGACAGTTCTTTCCACAAAAGATGGACAGTGGGCAAAAGTAAGTATTCCCATTTTATGGATGGGGAACTGAGGTACTGAGCAATTAAGCAGTTTGTGCAACATAATACAGGATGTCCATGACAACTAGAGCGGGGTGAAATTTTTCATCAAAAACTTTTTTTTTCCAGAGAAAAATGCAGTTTTGGCGACATTGAAATATTTCACAAATTCATGTCAGTTTCGCCAAAGTGTTCATGGCAGGGGAAAAACAAACAAATGGGGGAATTCCAATAGTTGATATGAAACATTTCAATATTTTCTAAATGAACATGTCACTGTGTTTTGGTTTGAAATAACTGTTTAGAAGTTTCCTTCAGGTTTAATTAAACGTTAACCACTCATTGTCAAAATGTTTAGTTGGACTTAAACCAAAAATCTGATTTTTTTTTTGGAATGGACAAAAATTAAAAAATCTGTTATTCCCACAATGCTAGTGACACTCGGGATTTGAACCCAGATCTCCTGAGTCTGTTCAATTCCTTCATCATAAGATCTCCTTTCACCTCTAATGTCTTTTTGTACGAACTGCAACAAAAGGAATCTCAAGAAATTAATTTTATATTTAGCACAGGACTTGGAGAGTAAGTTAGACATGGAGCCACACAGTAGTGTTTTCCCCAGGAATTGAAATTAGGGGAGGTGTTTGAATTTATGGGGAGGGGTGAGAGCCGATAAGGGGTGAGACTGTGAGGGTGAAGGTGGGCTGTATGGCACCATAGTAAAAATTGAAAAATGTTTCATGACCATTTTTATTAGATTTAACTCATGTTTTAAAACCTTCACACAAATTAAAGTTGGGTACTCAAGCCTTCTATGAAGCATTACATCTACATCCTTCTTGGTTTCTTGTTATAATTTTGCACAACTCTGTTAATGAACTTATTAAATGCAGTGCATTCATCTTTGATGGCTTTTCGTGTGTCCGGTACTTCCATTCCTTCAATTGATATGCTCATTAGTTCATTCACATGATCAGGCAGAAGGCGACTTCTTTCAGAACACAAAATTCTATTCAATGAGGCAAAAGAACGCACAACTGTAGCTATTGTGACTGGTAGTAGCAAGAGATGAATTCCTTTCATCCCAGGAAACATAGCACAAAGATCGGGTTGAGCCACTAGTGATGATAAAAAAAAAGTTTAAGTCAAATCTTCATTCATTCGTTGTATGATATTCCACTCTGTGTTCAAATCCTCTATTCCATCCTGAGCACATGGCAGCCCCATTGCTGGTAGTGCCTCACTCCACTCAACTGTTGGTGTTTTATAAGACAGGGATCTGTAAAAGCTACGTAGAGGTTGAGTAGAATCTAGCAGTCACTGTTGTAGATTTTTAGGAATCAAGTCTGTGTACTTTTTCAGTTGTCTAACACACACTTCTTGTCCTCTTCACTTAAGATAGGAGGTAGATTATGGGTAATAATGTCTTTCCCCTCTACTAGTAGTAGTGAATTCTCAATTCTATTCAACCTATGAGGCATGGAAAGCCATTACCACCTGAGGGTGGTTTGATAGCTTGGTCCATTAAGTTGGCAGGCATCCAGATCACAAAAGCCACCATTTGGGGACAAGGACAGAGAAGCCAACTCCTACCCCCTCTCCCCAAATAAAAACCCCGTAACTGATCATGAAGACTGAATTATGTTCTTGTTCCTACAGGCAGTGCCTGCAGAGGATCAGGGTTAGGTTCCATTGATCCAATCAGTGGGGAGAAATTTGAACTGCTACTGCTTGTCACATCCCTATTTTATTGAGAGAAAATTTCTAACTCATGAATTGGGTCAAATGTTCATCACCAGCACTAAACTCTAATTAAGTGAAAATAATCTTTTTCAAGCAATCAGAAAATTTCCTACCAGAATAGCCACGTGGATCATAGCACAGGAGCCAAATCCCATTTTAAAAGGTAAATCACTGCTTATTATTGACAAAATTTAAACTAAAAATATTAATTTAGCTCACTGGGTATTTTACAAAGTGACAGAATTGACCAAAGTCAGCATTGGAATAAGCTGTTTTGTCAGGGCTAAATTTAGCTTCATGTTTTATGGCAACTTCTCCACCTGATCAATGGGTACTTTGTCCTTCATTATTCATCCCTTTGGATCCCATCAGCATCTATCCTACTTGGTTTGTATTTTTTTGTTTTCCCCTTTGAGACAGGTTTTTTAAATCTAGGGAGCATTGTTTGAGTTCTACAAATAACCAAGTATATAATACAACTCATTCAGTTTGGAAATTGAGCTTGAATATTGTAGCTACTTCACTAACATATGCTTTGAGGCATAAGAGCAAAGCAGTAAACAATAAACCACAGACGCTAAACTAACTGCTAAGGCGGACTAAAACCCACAAGATTGGGGTTTCAGTTTAACCCCACGTATGCCGGCCGCGATCAGAGACCCTCTATGGTACACAGGACAAAAAAATAAAATAAAATGCACTGCTACCTCATGAAAAATTTTCAAACATTCCTCGCACACAATTCTGTCGACATATTTTAGGAGATTCTCTTTTTATTACCAGGGTATTAGCCTGACTTTTTCTCTTGTTTTATTGCTCACCATCTACTACAATTATGAAGAGTCAGAAAATATAGAAGTAGCGTTGGACCAATTTGTATAGTGGAGGTGCTGAGAGACATTGAACCAAACTGTAAACCCTGTATGTGATGGGAACCACTTCAAGCTGGGGCGAGCTGATGCACCCCCAGCACTCCTAGTTCCAGCATCTTCCAGTATGGAAGCACTCCAGATTCCAACATACATTATTATAAATGCAGCACCATAGGAGTTCATTGCCATTTATAGGCAAAAGTGACAGGTTTCTGACTCAAAGAGTTTACAGTCCAAGTCAGACAACATAGAAAAAATAATGAAAGGCAGGGAAAGGCTGCAGGTGGGCAATGCTTACAACCATACAACAACAAAGGCTCAGAGGTATTTCTGCAGCCACTTGGTTTCCTTCCACCCTGCCTTTTATTTTTAAAGTGAGTTTACTTTGTGACCAGAGCGAAGGCTGTTATAGAACAGCAGCTTCGTGGCTCCGTTTTAGTTTTTGGTTTGGTCAGTTTAGATTTAGCAGCATGGAAAAGCTGAACATTCAGCTTCCCAGAGAGATTTTTAGGGAGGGGCCCACACCAAGGCAATTTTTGATACAATTTTTCATGTTAAGGACTGGAATCAGACTTAACTGTTGCACAGGGCTTTGTTTGGGTGTGACGGGTTGGATCACAGAAACCCCCTTGGGAACTGCCAACTGATGTGCCAAGACTACTTCTGCTCCTCATTTCCTGCCCTGTCAGCCTGGGACTCGAGCATCCTTTCTTGTTGAGCCAGACACACCAGTCTGCTCGAACACAGACCCAGGTCTGAACCATGTGCCCTAAAGCTGCAGACTTAACCTGAAAGCAGCTCACAGACGTCTTCCTGTCTTTAAACACTCAGATGCCTAACTCTCAATGGGGTCCAAACCCCAAATAAATCTGTTTTACCCTGTATAAAGCTTATACAGGTAAACTCAAATTGTTCACCCTCTATAACACTGATAGAGAGAGATGCACAGCTGTTTGCCCCCTCCCCCCCAGGTATTAATACATACTTTGAGTTAATAAGTAAAAAGTGATTTTATTAAATACCGAAAGTAGAATTTATGTGGTTCCAAGTAGTAACAGACAGAACAAAGTGAATTACCAAGTGAAATAAAATAAAACGTGCAAATCTAAGCCTAATACAGTAATACAACTGACTACAGATAAAATCTCACCCTGAGAGATGTTTCAATAAGTCTCTTTCACAGACTGGACGCCTTCCTAGTCTGGGCACAGCTCTTGTTCCAGCTCAGGTGGTAGCTAGGGGATTCCTCATGATGGCTCCCCCCTTTGTTCTGTTCCACCCATTTATATATCTTTTGCATAAGGCGGGAATCCTTTGTCCCTCTCTGGGTTCCCACTCCCTCCTTCTCAATGGAAAAGCACCAGGTTAAAGATGGATTCTGTAACCGGGTCCTTTCCTGGCCTGCCCCCCTGGTGCTCTGGGCTCCTTTAATAAAGCTCCGTCAGGCTTCTCCTTTGCAGCACCCGTGGTTTATTCACAGAATAGTTCCCACCACCAGCAATACTATATACAAACTTTACAGGCTTTTCTCCTCTTTACAGGGTTTCTCCCTTCTGTCTGGATACTAGCCCTTCCCTGGCCATTCCCCCTCTGTACTGGCTGCCAGCCAGGCTTATAGCTCCTTCCTGAGCAGGCCCACAGGTGCAGCCAGTTTCTGGGGCCAGGCACCAGCCTTCTCCCCAGCCCCAATCCATTTCCTCTGATTGAGGCTGGCTGAGCAGGGGCTGGTTAGTTGCTTCTGCAGCAGCACCCTGCTACATACCTCCCCCCTTAAGCTGGTGCCAGGCCTGGCCTCCCTCGGCCTCGCCTTCCACGGCCCGGGACCTTATCTGGCTGTTGCACCCCCTGCCCAGTCGGGGGGTTCCCTGTACCAACCCCTTGGGTTGTTTGTACTCCCCAGCCACAAAAGGCACATTCAGTCGGGGGTGAGGCACCCCACCGGTCCACGCTGACCCAGAGGTCCTCACACCAGTCGCATGGCTGGGCTGGCCGCGCCAGAGGCTCCCCTTTCTTTTCCAGCGGGGTTGCTAGCTCAGAGCCTACTGCCCCGAGTCGGCCCCCTGCCTCTGGTTCAGGTTCTCTGTCCCTGTAGTGTTGGGCCTCTCCCTGCTGGGCGCCTTCTATCCCCCCGAGGGCTTCCTCCCCCAGGTGGTCTTGCCCGCGGAGCTCCCTGGGCTCCTCAGACATACCCTCTTGTTTATCCTCCTGGCTTGGTTGTCTAGGCTGTTCTAGATTTACCCCGGGAGGTTGTGGGGCCTTTTCTCGCTCCCGATTCACCTCCACCGGGGCCTTGCTCTCCCTTTCCAGGGTCCCTTTTCTCCGCCTGTTTCTTGGTTGCTTCCCCCCGGCCGCCTTTCCCTTCGGGGGAAAGTGCCAGTCCTGTCCTAGGACCACGGAGTATGCTAAGCCTTCGATTACCCCCACCCGCTTCCAGGTAAACCACCCATTGACTTCCAGGGGTACCTGGGCCACGGGACAACACTTCCTATCCCCATGGATGCAGTCCACCCACATCCGTCCCCCAGGGATAAGCCAGTGCGGTTTTACTACTCGCCGCTGTACAAAGGAGCGGGCGGAGGCCGTGTCCACCAGAGCTCTCTGGGTCCTTTTTCCTACCCGCACCGGGATGGTGGCCAACCCATGCCTCTTTTCCCCTGCCCCAGTACTAGTCCATCCGCAAAAGTCTGCTGCTCCGCACTCCATCACCGGGCAGTCCCGACTTTTGTGTCCTGGCTGACCACATCGCCAGCATACGAACTGCCCCAGGCGGCTAGGGGTCCCCTTGGGCTCCTCCCGTCGCCGGTCCGGTGGCTTCGCCCCGCTGTGCTCCCGGGGTCCTCTGCTCCCCTCTGGGCCTCTCAAGCCTCGGTGCTCCCTTACGGGGAAATCAGCCTCAGCGTACTCCTCGGTTCTTTGTACCGCCGCTTCCAGAGTGGCTGGCTGATGTCGCCGCACCCACACCCGCACGCTGTCAGGAAGGCCCTGCAGGAACTGTTCCAGGACCACCTGGTCCACTATCTGGCCCACGGTGTGGGCATCGGGCCTCAACCACCGGGTTGCCCAGTCCATTAGCTTTTGGGCATAGGCCCAGGGTCGCACACGCCCTGTCCATCAAGCTGCCCGAAGCTTCTGCCGGTACTTCTCTGCGGACAGCCCGAGGCGGTCTAAGATTGCCGCCTTCACTGCTTCATAATCCTGGGCTTGGGTCTCAGGCAGGGCCATATACACAGCCTGCGCCTCCCCGGTGAGATAAGGGCCGAGCCGGAGGGCCCAGGTGGTCCATTCCCAACCGGCTCCCAGGGCCACCCGCTCAAAGGTGCCCAAAAAGGCATCGGGGTCGTCGGCAGGGGCCATCTTACACAGGCCAAAGCCTGGAGTCCGGGCCCCATCCCCCACCACAGCAGGACTCACCAGACGCTGCAGGAGCTGCTGCTGCACCGCCGACTGCTCCTTGATGAAGTCCTGGAGGGCTTTTTGTTGCTCAGCTTGCCAGGCGAGGAGGGCCTGCCGCTCCACCTGGTGGGACTCCTTGAAAGACTGCAGTGTCTTCCCCAGTTCGGACTGCTGCTCTGCGAGCCATTGCAGGGTGCCTTCCATACTCAGGCTGCCACACTGTGTCTATGGCTTGTATAACAAGGATCCCGGACAAGCCCCCACGTGTAACCGGGTCCTTTCCTGGCCTGCAGCCCTGGTGCTCTGGGCTCCTTTAATAAAGCTCCGTCAGGCTTCTCCTTTGCAGCACCCGTGGTTTATTCACAGAATAGTTCCCACCACCAGCAATACTATATACAAACTTTACAGGCTTTTCTCCTCTTTACAGGGTTTCTCCCTTCTGTCTGGATACTAGCCCTTCCCTGGCCATTCCCCCTCTGTACTGGCTGCCAGCCAGGCTTATAGCTCCTTCCTGAGCAGGCCCACTGGTGCAGCCAGTTTCTGGGGCCAGGCACCAGCCTTCTCCCCAGCCCCAATCCATTTCCTCTGATTGAGGCTGGCTGAGCAGGGGCTGGTTAGGTGCTTCTGCAGCAGCACCCTGCTACAGATTCCAATTCAGGTGACATGATCATGTCACTGTAAGACTTCATTACCCATCAAGATCCAAACCACCATTAATGGCCCACACTTTGCATAATTACAATTAGGCCCTCAGGTATATTTCATATTTCCAGTTTCAGATACAAAAGGGATATATTTATACAAAATAAGATGACCACACTCAGATTGTAAGCTTTGTAATGATACCTTACAAGAGACCTTTTGCATGAAGCATATTACAGTTCTATTAAATTCAAACTCATTAGCATATTTTCATAAAATCATATAGAGTGCAACGTCACAGTGGGCATGGGCCCCTCTAATCTGGGGTGAATACATGGTGAGTAGCTACTCAACATACCTTTATATTAATGCACATCTATCCCCCCTGCTCTATAGCTACTAAGCAACTTTGTGTACTGTCAGGGCCGGCTCCAGGCACCAGCTTATCAAGCAGGTGCTTGGGGCGGCAACTCGGGAGTGGGGCGGCACTTTCAGGGATTCGGCGGCAATTCGGTGGAGGGTCCCTCACTCCTGCTCGGAGCAAAGGACATCCTGCTGAATTGCCGCAGATCGCGATTGCGATCGCGGCTTTTTTTTTTTTTTTGGGCTGCTTGGGGCGGCCAAACCCCTGGAGCCGGCCCTGTGTACTGTTTTGAGGTGGACCAAGATCAGTTAGAGCTCCTGGGTCATAAAGTCAGAGATTAAGGCCAGAAGGGACCACCAGAGGTGTGGAATGACTACTAGAACATTTATTGTACAGTAAACAGACAGACTCGTCTCACTTGCTGTTTCAGCACTTGACTCAGCACTTAATTGGCATGACACGTAAACAAGTGTGGCCACAGCATAAAGGATGGAATTCTCAAGAATCTGTCAGAGGGACAATAGTTCATCAATCCCAAAGTGTAGTTTAAAAAGTCAAACAACCTCACCATCAATAATACACTCCAGTAACCATTTCCAGGCGGAAACCTGTCTATAAATGTTTACTTTCACACCCTGACTCAGATTCTGAAAGCTATGGTCCTCCCTACCCCTCAGTTTCCCCCATCTGTAAAGTGGGGATATTGATACTTGCTTCCATTTGTAAAACACTGAAATCTACTGATGAAGAGCACTGTATAAAAACTAGGTATTATTTTAAGAGAAACAGTATGGCAAAGAAAAAGAGAGTCAGGTTACATTTGTACATCACATTGTCTCCAATTCCATGGACATACATATCGTACCATCTTTGGGTACTTTATTTTCTAGTGCCAATCCCTCTAGACTAGGGTACTTCCTTACATCTGAATTTTAATTAGAGGAGGTTACTTTCAAGAAATAACAAATCTCTAAAATAAAGTTTGGTTAAGTAAAACCCTGCACATATGATCATCCTCCTCTTATTCAAGTTAATTTATCAATGTTACTCTTTTTGGAACATCCAGTGTTCTCTATCACAGTTTAAAAAATAGCTGCATTAACAAGTGAGATCTGTTAGACTGTGGAATAGTCTTGAAAGAAGTGGAAGAAACCCCATCTCATATAAAGTTAAATAGAACAGAGTACTTGGGCATGTACCATACAACACAAAGCTATATCAACAGAGGGATGGAGAAAATTACGTAATAGGTATTTACCAATTCTGATAGGATTTATGAACAAACAGAACAAAATGTATGGTTTTCTGAGATAAATTAGTTCCACGCTTATCATTTACCTTCCTGTTTATTGATTAACTGTACTTAACATATTGTCTGGTAGTTCAAAAATGGTTAAGACAAAGATTGAATTCTGGTTTCCAGTTCTGTGCCCACAACCAAATAGGAGTTCAATTTTGTGGGGACAAAACAACAAGTCTGATTTGCAGGTGCAACTAGCTAAATCAATGTCTAAAGGAAATACTTAGTCTCCACAAAATTGCAGGATGGTTTTAAAACTGTTTTGCTCTTACAGTAATTGCAGAAACAGGCTTGTCTCATTTCTGCTCTTTTTGTAGGTGTTCATTACAGTCCTTTCCCCCAATAAGAACACAGTCTAGTTTTAAATTTCCTGTTGTGGTTAACACATTCCCCCCCTCCAAAGAGCCCAACATGAATGATTGTAAATTTTATTTGTGTTATTGTATTTCTAGCAGAGTCAAAGAGAAAAACAAAGTCAGTTTTATTTAAGCCATAGTTTAAAGTGAGCCTTCAGTTTGCTTAAATTGGGAACTCGGAACAGAAAAGCAATGCATTCTCCAGTCATAGTTGGTTTATTTTACTTTCTCCTAATTAAGGCTTGGAAGAGCTTAACTGTCCAATGTGAAGGTATGGTCATAATATATTACAGATCTATTTCTTTATCTACTAATACTGTTCTATTTTTGGAGGGGAAGTTTAGTTTATTTCACCATCACTATATTGATCTTAAATAAGGCTGAAATCCTGGTCCCATTGAAGTCAATGGGCACGTCAGTGCGGAGTTCATGTCAAGTGTTTTTCTCCTATTGAAATGTATAGTCATGAAACGAAAGGTACTTCACTAAAATCAAAAGGCACAGCTTCAGGATCCTTTGCTTTTGTCATTTTATAGAACAATCTCTTTTAAACTTAATTTTATAGTTAATATATTAGGTAAAAGTTTTGTTGGTAGCCAAGTAGTAATATTAGACTGGCTTGGATACATTTGCGGATGACAGAATTCACTTATGTTTCAAAATAATAGCCAAACTCAATGACATTTCTAAAAAGGAGGCATAGTAATGTTTTGTTATTGTGAATTTTTTTTTAACAACTTCTTTGCAGTCACAATATTTGACAAACATTAAATGGAGCAATCCTCTTATCTGCTTTTTACGGCTGGGGAAAAATTAGCACAGAGGACGTGTGATTTGCTTCAAATCACACAGCAAGGCTCTGGAAGAATTAGGAATAAAATCTCAAATATCCTGCTTCAGAGCCATATGTTTGGATTACCCTTCTCTTTCACTAAGGCAGAAAAGGTGGTTTATTTTGGAATACTTTCTCCATAAAAGATGACGTGACTATAGCAGCTGTATGTTTACAGTAGCATAGCAACCAAGAATCAGGGAGGTCTGTGGTTTTGCCATTGAAATATCCATTTAAATTCAATTAGCCATTTTTAGAAGGGTGAGGAATGAAATGTTTGAGACGTAGGTCAGAACTTTATTTTGTATACATTGATTTAGAATGTTTCTCCTGTGCTTTGCTATGAAAAAAAATTAAGTCCACAATAGCAGATAAAATTCAAACAAAGAAATGTAAATCTTTGCTTTGTAATTTCTTTATGATTGCAATATTTGAGAGCAAGAATTAATTAATTTTAGATGGTATTGTTCTATTCTGTACATATACCCTGTTCTGTCTGTTAAGAATAACACATGAATACAAGGTCTAGGAAAAATGGTTACCATGAACAGCACTGTACTGGTAACAGAGAGACAAGGTGGGTGAGGTAATATCTTTTATTGAACCAACTTCTCTTGGTGATAGAGACAAGCTTTCAAGCTCCACAGAGCTCTTCTTCAGGTCTGGAAAAGGTACTCAGAGCATCACAGCTAAATACAAGGTTTATCATAAGTAGTTGACACATACTCTAAGGGATCATTCACACCCCTGCAGTCATAGGACAAAAAAAAAAGAAGAGTTGGTGGGTTACAGATTGTTATAATAAGCCATAAATCCAGTGTTTATGAAGACCATGATTTTTAGTGTCTAGCAAAATTATGAATTTAAGCTCCCAGGCTCATCTACTGAAGGTAGTGTGCAGGTTTTCTTTAAGGATGAGGATTGAGAGGTCAGATTGTTTTGTGAAAAGCATCTGCATGCAGGCGACATGGTGTTTTCTTCTTCTATCACGTTTCTCTGTGAACTCATTAAAGAAACCAGACAATCACTATGTTCAGTCATGGTTTTTATTGGGGCATTTAGAGTGCACTAGATGAGGTACATCACATGTTGTGATAGGCATGGCATGGATCTTTCAAGGTTGTTAAGTATTAGAGGGGTAGCCGTGTCAGTCTGGATCTCATGCATCCGATGAAGTGGGTATTCACCCATGAAAGCTCATGCTCCAATTCGTCTGTTAGTCTATAATGTGCCACAGGACTCAAGGTGTGTTGTGGGGGATATTGATCAGCATAGCAGGGAAGATATAAAATCTGCAGATTTTGTATCAGTGGTTCTGGCAGGGTCTGGTGCTGCTTTGAGTTGATGGCTGCTGGTCTCTGGGGAGTGTGTTGCTGCTGCTATGTTGGCAAGGTTGGCAGTGTTTTAAGGCCAGAAGAGAGGGTTTAGGAAAGATTTCTTTCAGGATGTGGGCCCTACCTAGTATGGGTTGTAATTGTTTGATGATACCTTGTATAGGTTCCAGTGTGGGGTGGAAGGTGACAACCAGGGGTGTTCAGTCAGAGTTTTTTCCTGTATTGATACAGGTGTGCTGGTGGTATTTAGGTGTCCTGTTCCATGATGCGATCTACTTCTCTGGGGGGGAACGTCCTTGTTTGGTGAAGGTGGTTTTAAGTGTTAAGAAATGGATCCCAGAGTTTCTCCTTGGAGCACTGGCTGTAGATAAGATTTCTTGGAGTCTTTGGGGAGGTTACTGGATCTGTGAAGGTAGGTGTGGTGATCCGTGGGTGTCTCGTATATAGTTGTCTGGAGGGTTCTATTATTAAGCCGATCATGTTGTCCAGGAAGTTGATTCTGGTGTGGGCGTATACTAGAGAGAGTTTGATGGATGGATGCTGGTGGTTGAAGTTGTGGTGGAAGACTATGCGGGAGTTTAGGTGGTCCATCCCAAGGATGAAAATAGCAACATATATAATTGGTTTTGTGGTGCATTGGTCCAGAAATTCCTCAAGATGGTCCTTGAAGAGGTTGGCATATTGGAGAGCCATCCAGTACCCATAGCTGTTCCCATGGTTGATATTGAACTGGCATGGATAAACCCAATATATAAACATATGAAGTTTCTAAATCAGAAAGCAAGAATAAACAACCCATCTTCCAAATATTATTTTGTAGAGCCAAAATGTTTAGGTCATGGCTACTCACCGTAGGCTAATTCCTGAGCACCTGGCCCTTAGGGGGCTGGAGCACATGACTTATGAGGAGAGGCTGAGGGAACTGAGATTGTTTAGCCTGCAGAAGAGAAGAATGAGGGGGGGATTTGATAGCTGCTTTCAACTACCTGAAAGGGGGTTCCAAAGAGGATGGATCTAGACTGTTCTCAGTGGTAGAAGATGACAGAACAAGGAGTAATGGTCTCAAGTTGCAGAGGGGGAGGTTTAGGTTGGACATTAGGAAAAACTTTTTCACTAGTAGGGTGGTGAAGAACTGGAATGGGTTACCTAGGGAGGTGGTGGAATCTCCTTCCTTAGAGGTTTTTAAGGTCAGGCTTGACAAAGCCCTGGCTGGGATGATTTAGTTGGGTTTGGTCCTGCTTTGAGCAGGGGGTTGGACTAGATGACCTCCTGAGGTCCCTTCCAACCCTGAGATTCTATGATTCTATGAAATTCCTAACTTTAAGCATGTAAGTAGCCTTTTGAGCTCAGTGGGGCTGAACATGTATTTAACTTTAAACATGTACTTAAGTGCTTCGTGGGGTCAGGGGCAGTGGGCTCAGCACCTTGCAGAATGAAGTCTTATGTGTTAATTCATACAAAGTCTGATTCTACAGCCCTTCCATTGCAGTTTATGGTAATTTTAAGTATCTACGGACACTAGAGACCAAGCCTTTGAAGTATAAACCTTTTTCTATGGAAATTGCATCAACAAGTTAAAAATGATACATTCTAAGAGAAGCTGGTTAAAATTCTAGAGGTGCGCTTAAAAAAAAAGACTCAAATTTTAGAGCAAGGATTCCAGACAGAAAATAGTTTTGACCAGTAGCTAAAGTTGTCCTTTTCACTTGAATTTCTACTGTATTTTTTGCTGATCTTTGGAGAGCTAACATAACCAGATATCTTCCTGTATTGGACAGATTAGACAACTGATAGCAGTGTTTGGGAAGAGCACCCATCTGGAAGGTTACAGCTGTGACAGACTTATAAAGGCACTCACCACTGTGATATCTGGGTACAACTGACATGGCTGAAACTAGGTCATTGTGAATCCAGAAAGAAATAAACCATCCTTCCCAGCAGCTTTAAAAACAAAGGTGATGAACCTGGCCAATCAGCTACTGTCCAACTTTCTTAGGGCTAGTTAAGATTATTGCTTTGATGTTTAAATGCCACTTAGACCCTAGGACTTCAGAGTTTGGTCAGTTGAAAAAGCCCGGGCCTCAAGATAAACCTTGACACTGTAGAGGTGGCCAAGCTTATGCTTCACAGTAGTTTCACTAGGCACATGGCCCCACTACAAAGAATGCCCTGCCTGGAGCTCCATCTATAGCAGCAAGTTCCAGGGCTGCAGTCTAGGTGCTAGGAGATGAAGACACTGTCTTGAAGACCCTCCTGAGTTTTCAGACATGCATAATTACCTGCCTCACATGTGTTCTGTAAAGAGCAAAGAAAAATAATTGACAGATTCCATCCCAACCTCAATGGCTCATCTATTACACTGCAGGGGGAAAATCCTGGTATTGGACAAACTAATCCAACAAGTCTTTCCCATATCTGCTGCTTTTGTGATTTAGTCCTGTAGCTTCTCTCCTACAATGACAATGCTGGATAATTCACAGGTTAGTGTGAAACCCCACAATGGATCTGTTTCTGATCTCTCAATTTTACTCTAGCAGAGCGTTATTTATTGTGTTTATTGCACTGGAGTTTCTCCCATCTACACTAGTGTTACTGGAAGTTGAATTGGACCCATCTAATCATGAGGTTCTTACATTCCTTGTTCACTCAGCCTTATCCAGAAGCCACTTACACCTCACATGATTCAGAGATTCCAAGGCCAGAAGGGATCATTAGAATCATCTAATCTGACCTTCCATACAACATAGGCCAGAGAACTTCCCCAAAATAATTTTTAGATTTTATATAAAGAAATCCAAGCTTGATTTAAAAATGGTTTGTGATGGAGCCACAACCCTTGATAAATTGTGCCAATGGTTAATTACTTTCACTATTAAGCATTTACACCTTATTTCAAGTCAGAATTTGTCTGGCTTAAACTTCCAGCCATTGGATCATGTTACACCTTTCTCTGCTAGACTGAAAAACCCATTTAGTAAATATATTTGTTCTCCATGTAGGTATTTATAGACTGTAATCAAGTTACCACTTAACCTTGGTCTTTGTTAAGATAAACAGATGAAGCTCCTTGACTATCACTATAAGGACTGTTATCTAATCCTTTAATCATTCTTGTGGCTCTTCTCCAAACCCTCTGCCATTGATCATTATCACAATGTGTAACTGTGCTGGATTAGGATCATTGCAAACTCTTTGGGGCAGGGACTGTACCTTTTAGGTTTGGACAGGAAATAGCCTATTCTGGGTGCTACAATACCTAGTGAGGTACCTAGTGAGGAACTCTGCAGGCTGACGCAGTAATGGCCATTACTGCAATACTAGCTGAGCAGGAGCTTGACCCCAATGATTTTCCAGTTAGCCCAGGAACAGTCTTTGGTAGTTGTTACTTTGGCCTGGATTGTCCTGCCAAATTCCAGGTATCGATGTCTCCCTCACAGTGAGGGATTGAGGATGTCTCCCTAGTACAATCTCCCCGCTCCTCTAAACCTCACAGGGACCTCTCCATGGGAAGTGGGTAGGAGACTGGACAGATTGGGCACAAGTGTGTGTGTGTGTGTGTGTGTGTATGGGGGGAGGGGGAAAGCTGGGGGAATGCACATCATTTCCATCACTTCCACCACAAATGACATCCCTAATATGACAGCAGGATCATTAGCAGGTGATGCCTAAGGAAATAAAAAATAATGAACAGGCTCTTATTACAAGGCCCTGCCAAATTAGACACTACTCAAAACGTAACATATTGAGCACTAGGCTAGAGTCACTAAGGATATTCAGGCATCTAACCCCTGTGGATTTAAATAGGAATTAAGCACCTAAACACCTTTGAGGATCTGGGCTAACTGACTAGCATTGCCAAAAAATTAAAAGCTCTTATTCCTTGATGGCAAGCAGAGAACCTGTTTTAGTTCCAGTGGAAGATCAGGCCTAGTGTTTTGGCTACTCTACATAGTCCCTCAGGTTTGGTTACAACTGGAAATCACCCTAAAAATAATGATTAAGAGATGACAGGAGTTTTCCATGGAAATCTGTCCTGTTACCCACCATCCTTACAGAGAATCTGCTTTACACAGTATGTGGGATGATCCTTCGGATCCATGCCATTTTGCTCAACGGACCTCAAATGGCTGTGTCCTCTGAGGGAGGGCTATCCCCTTAAAATACACAGGCATGGCCTTGTTCACCAGCAGGCTCCATGCCAACTGGAGATACAGGCTAGGTTTTTCAGAGGTACCCAGCATTGGCTCAACTGCTTTTCCACTGAAATGAATGGGAGGGTTTAGGGGTTGAAGCATGGTACTTGACTTAGAAGTCCTTTCCCAGCTCTGCCATTGGCTTAGTGGACAGATTGGGCTCAAGAGGAGGGGTGGAGCTGGGGGAATGCACATCAGTTCCCTCACCACCCCTGCAGAGATAGCCCAGGTTACGTATTTTTCCCAGAGTATATTTTCTGTGTACATTCTATCTCCCACCCCCACCCACCTGTGGCCAGCATTAACCTCCCTGAACTGCACTGTTAGTGAGCCAGAGGGGCCCCATTGGGGAAGAAGGGGGGCTCAGTTGACACAGAGGCACAGTCTCTCTGTGCTAATGGTTCTGGCCTTCCAAGGAACCCAGGGGATATATTGGATTTGGGGCAAATTTCTCCTCTCAACAAAACAAAGTGGGCAGGGCAATTTCTGCAAGGTGAAACTTCACCTGAGTGTCTTCTCCTTGAGCCTCTGCTTATTGGTTTTTCCACACAAGGAGCTGATCTGAGCTTATAGCAAGAATCTTCTGTGAGAACAAGAAACTCAAGTACATAACAAACTTAACATGGGAACGGTCACACCACTCCTCTGATCATTTGCAATGGAGTTTCAGCTAAACCCTTTTCTTGCTTTTACTATTCCAAAGGCAGTGTCAGTATTTCACACCAAACCTCACTAAGGTTGAGCTGCAGGGCTGGCCTGCATACATCTGGTGAATTCCCCAACCCCATGTGTGCAACAACATGTTCAGACTGATACTGCTTTAAGTATGGTTGCCCTCTCACTTTAGCTTTAATTTTTTGTTAATGTTTCCAGACATTGAAAAGGTGAGAATTAAAAAAACCACATGGTGAACAAGCTAAAGATCTTTGGGGGTGGGGTGGGCTGGAGTGGGAAGAGGAGAAAAACCACCAATGGTTCAGATGAGATCAGTATGCCACAACAGGATGTGCATAACCTGGCTCTAAGTGGTTATTTCATCCACCTCAAAAGTACCCTGAAAACTAAGAATACAGATACGAGTCTTCTGTTTTTGGAACGTGTTTTTAAAAAGGTGACAGTTTGGAGCATCCCTTATAATTAGTTATGACAACTAGAGCAGTTTTCTGGTCTAAACCCAGTTTGAGACTTAAGAGTTCACCTGTTAATTTCCAATTTGTAAGGTGTGAGACAACTCAACCTGACATACCGTGTTCAGTTCTGGTCACTCAATTTGAAGATTTTACAGAAGCAAAACAGAGTCCATAGACAGACAAGCTAGAGGTGCAGAAAGACTTCTAGGAGAAAAAAGAAATGAGATTGTGATTATTTAATTTTAGAGAGAAGATTAATATTAAGCAATGTTATTGAAAGGCAATGAGTTGAAAATTGATAGAAATAAACTGTACCCAATGCCTAATTTAACTGTACAAGTCACTAACTAAGGCACTTGTCAAAGCAATCCAAGTAACCATGCACATTTTAGAGTACTTAGAATAACAGATTTGAAGAGACAGCTAGACTAAACCTTAACGATAGTAGACCTGGCAATCCACTGTAATATGACCTCCATCACCATGGAGTGCGGGGGGGGGGCAAGGGGGCGAGGAGGGGAGGAGTGGCACTGTATGTGAAAGAAAATGTAGAATCGAAGTAAAAATCTTAAGTGAATCCACATGTTCCATAGAATCTCTATGGATAGTAATTTCATGCTCTAACATTAGGGATCTATTATCGACCACCTGACCAGGACAGTGATAGTGATGATTAAATGCTAAGGGAAATTAGAGAGACTACCAAAATTAAGAATTCAATAATAGTGGGGGATTTCAATTATCCCCATATTGACTGGGAAAATGTCACCTCAGGATGAAATGCAGAGAAAAAATTTCTCGATACTTTAAATGACTGCTTCTTGGAGCAGCTGGTACAGGAACCCACAAGGGGAGAGGCAACTCTAGATTTAGTCCTGCGTGGAGTGCAGGAGCTGGTCCAAGAGGTAACTATAACAGGACTGCTTGGAAATAGTGACCATAATATAATAACATTTAACATCCCTGTGGTGGGAAGAACATCTCAACAGCCCAACACTGTGGCATTTACTTTCAAAAAGGGGAATTATGCAAAAATGAAGGGGTTAGTTAAACAAAAATCAAAAGATACAGTGACTAAAGTGAAATCCCTGCAAGCTGCATGGACGCTTTTTAAAAACACCATAATAGAGGCCCAACTTAAATGTATACCCCAAATTAAGAAACAGTAAAAGAACTAAAAAAGAGCCACTGTGGTTTAACAAGTATGTAAAAGAAGAGAAATAAAAAGACTTCCTTTAAAAAGTGGAAGTCAAATCCTAGTGAGGTAAATAGAAAGGAGCATAAATACTGCCAAATTAAGTGTACAAATGTAATAAGAAAAGCCAAAGAGGAGTTTGAAGAATGGGCTAGCCAAAAACTCAAAAGGTAATAACAAAATATTTAAGTACATCAGAAGCAGGAAGTCTGCTAAACAACCAGTGGGGCCCTTCTATGATCGAGATACAAAAGGAGCGCTTAAAGACAATAAAGTCATTGCGGAGAAACTAAATGGATTCTTTGCTTCAGTCTTCACGGCTGAGGATGTTAGGGAGATTCCCAAACCTGAGCCGGCTTTTGTAGGTGACAAATCTGAGGAACTGTCACAGATTGAAGTGTCACTAGAGGATGTTTTGGAATTAATTGATAAACTCAACATTAACAAATCACCGGGATCGGATGGCATTCACCCAAGAATTCTGAAAGAACTCAAATGTGAAGTTGTGGAACTATTAATTAGGGTTTGTAACCTGTCCTTTAAATCGGCCTCTGTACCCAATGACTGGAAGTTAGCTAAAGTAATGCCAATATTTAAAAAAGGGCTCTAGAGGTGATCCTGGCAATTACAGACCGGTAAGTCTAACGTCGGTACCGGGCAAATTAGTCGAAACAATAGTAAAGAATAAAATTGTCAGACACATAGAAGAACATAAATTGTTGGGCAAAAGTCAACATGGTTTCTGTAAAGGGAAATTGTGTCTTACTAATCTATTAGAGTTCTTTGAAGGGGTCAACAAACATGTGGACAAGGGGGATCCAGTGGACATAGTGTACTTAGATTTCCAGAAAGCCTTTGGCAAGGTCCCTCACCAAAGGCTCTTACATAAATTAAGCTGTCATGGGATAAGAGGAAAGGTCCTTTCATGGATTGAGAACTGGTTAAAAGACAGGGAACAAAAGGGTAGGAATTAATGGTAAATTCTCAGAATGGAGAGGGGTAACTAGTGGTGTTCCCTAAGGGTCAGTCCTAGGACCAATCCTATTCAATTTATTCATAAATAATCTGGAGAAAGGGGTAAAAAGTGAGGTGGCAAAGTTTGCAGATGATACTAAACTGCTCAAGATAGTTAAGACCAAAGCAGATTGTGAAGAACTTCAAAAAGATCTCACAAAACTAAGTGATTGGGCAACAAAATGGCAAATGAAATTTAATGTGGATAAATGTAAAGTAATGCACATTGGAAAAAATAACCCCAACTATACATACACAATATGATGGGGGCTAATTTAACTACAACAAATCAGGAAAAAGATCTCGGAGTCATTTTGGATAGTTCTCTGAAGATGTCCATGCAGTGTGCAGAGGCAGTCAAAAAAGCAAACAGGATGTTAGGAATCATTAAAAAGGGGATACGGAATAAGAAGGAGAACATATTATTGCCCTTATATAAATAGATGGTACGCCCACATCTTGAATACTGTGTACAGATGTGGTCTCCTCATCTCAAAAAAGATATACTGGCACTAGAAAAGGTTCAGAGAAGGGCAACTAAAATGATTAGGGGTTTGGAACGGGTCCCATATGAAGAGAGAGATTAAAGAGGCTAGGACTTTTCAGCTTGGAAAAGAGGAGACTAAAGGGGGATATGATAGAGGTATATAAAATCATGAGTGATGTGGAGAAAGTGGATAAGGAAAAAAGTTATTTACTTATTCCCATAATACAAGAACTAGGGGTCACCAAATGAAATTAATAGGCAGCAGGTTTAAAATAAATAAAAGGAAGTTCTTCACACAGTGCACAGTCAACTTGTGGAACTCCTTGCCTGAGGAGGTTGTGAAGGCTAGGACTATAACAGTGTTTAAAAGAGAACTGGATAAAATTCATGGAGGTTAAGTCCATTAATGGCTATTAGCCAGGATGGGTAAGGAATGGTGTCCCTAGCCTCTGTTTGTCAGAGGGTGGAGATGGATGGCAGGAGAGATATCACTTGATCATTACCTGCTAGGTTCACTCCCTCTGGGGCACCTGGCATTGGCCACTATCGGTAGACAGGATACTGGGCTAGATGGACCTTTGGTCTGACCCAGTATGGCCGTTCTTATAGCATCTATGCACCTCACCATCTTTAATGTACTTAGGCCATGTCTAAGCTGGGTCGCTGTAAGATCTCCCATGTAGCCGCTCTATGCTGGCAGGAGAGAGCTCTCCCATCGACATAATAAAACCACCTCAACAAATGGCGGCAGCTAGGTCAGAGGGAAAAATGATGCCACCGGCATAGTGCTGTGCACACTACCACTTATGCCAGTAAAACTTATGTCGCTTAGGAGTTTGTTTTTTTCACATCCCTGAGCGACATAAATTTTGCTGGCATAAGTGAGAGTGTAGACATGGCCTTACTCTCATAACAACTGAGAGGTAGGGAAGTGCTATTATTCCCTTTTTACAGAGGGGGAGCTGGGGCACAGAGAGGCTAAGGGACTTACCTACAGTCATATAGGAAATTTGGTGTAGAGCAGGGATTTGAACTCTCATCTTTCAAAGCCTAGGTTAGTACCCTAACCCCTGGCTCATCCTCTTCCATTGCACCACCCAGCACAGTTATAGAGGCCAAACATTATCAAGTATGAAGAATATAAACCCTCATGCCATAAGGCAACCCCTAATTGCCGGAGTTAGGAAGAAACGTACCCAGTGGTAGTCAGCAATGTAGTGTCCTTACCAATGTTTCCTAAACCTTTTTCTGAAGCATATGGTACTGGCCACTGTTAGAGACAGGATATTGGCCTAGATAAATCACTAGCATATTAGGAGATCTTGCAGATTTTGTTCCTTGCCTGAGTTTATATGATAAATTATTCACAATAAATTATGACCACGTACTGAAAATAGATCCCTCTTCCTCAAGAAAACATTGCCTAAGTGTATATACTTCATCACCAGGACGAACGTGCAAGTCTTAATAATGATGGGTGGACATTTACAAAAAAGTCTTGTTACTGAAAATTAAAGCCTCTTAATAAGTAAGCATGAACACCTGAGCTAAAAAGTAGGTGGTACTGTGAAGCTAAGCGAGTGACCTTGACCTATAATGAAATAGGAATTTGCTGAGTAGGTGTTTGAGAGAGGTATTTTTAATCTGAATGGGCTTCAGTTTTCCTGGAGTAGGCATAGAACAGATGGACACTAAGACCAGGTCTACAGTCAAAAGTGATGTCAACCCACCTACCTCGCTCAGGGGTGTGAACAATCTACGCCCCTGAGCGACATATTAAAGCCGACCTAACCCCCACTGTAGACAGCACTAGGTTGCTGGAAGAATTCTTTCATCAATCTAAACTAACTACGCCAACGGGAGACCCCCCTTCCATCACTGCAGTGAGTGGCTACACCTGAGACACTACAGCGGCACAGCTGCACCATGCCACTTTAGTTTCAAACATAGACTAGCCCTTAGTATTTCTCTATTCTCTAAAACCACAACATCTGTTTGACACATTACTTGCTCTTGGTGTCTATTGCTCTTAAACATAGAAGATTAAAAGATCAGATGCAGGCTTGAACATATTCAGCAACCTGCTATACAACATAATCCTCGATAAATCATGCATTATACAGCTTCCACTATTGACCCAATGTCTTGGCGTTACGTTGGGCTGGAGGTCTGTATTATGCCCTCAGCAGGATTTAGATACCAAGGCCAACATTTTCCAGCTCTGCTGCCAATAGGAAACTAAGGTGGTTGGGAGACCTCGCTGGAAAATTATGGTCATCTAAAAGAGAGAATGATGGTAACCAATGGAAACTTCTGCGTTTCATTTAAGATTGCAGGGATGAGATCTTTACACCTGCTCTGGCCCCTTTACACTGGGTGAAAGGGTCAAAGCAGCATAAAGAAGCCCCGAAAGCCCTGGTTCTGGGCAGACTAGGATTCCGCTGGTATAGGCACCATGGCAGACGGCAGTAAATCCGCCTCCCAAAAACTATTCCTCCCATTGCAAGCTCTGGCGTAGAGGCCATGCTGGGAGTACGGCCACAAAACACAGTGCTGAGGCCCAAAGGGCAGCCCCAGGAGGTTTTTCCAACTTGGACCCCCCCCCCCACCAAGGATGGTCACATTATGCCTCAGGCCTCTCCAGTCCCCAGCAATCCAGAATCATGAGGGCACAAAGATAGCTTCAAGGTACCTTGGCCCCCTCCCCCGGAGCTGCAAGTTCTGTGCTGTGACTTTTAGAACCACAGCACGTAATCTGTGTGCAAACTTGTGAAGCAAAACCATCTGCAGATTTAGATTCTGTTGCTATCTGCAGGCAGGCAGGCTGGCAAAATCTGACCTCTCTTTCCTGTTCATACATACGTACATCTATGTCTAACACTACCGAGATTATTTGTCAACATGTACAAATTTGTTGACCGTTAATTTGTGCTTTATTCTAAGATCAAGCAGACAATTTATCTCAGGCTCTGTCAATTTAATTGATCATGGCTTGATCTTTCACCACCACAGGAAACAGAAAAGCAAAAACTCCCCAGCACACACCTCTTGCCCTCCCACCCAATTACTTCCAAGCACCTTGTTCAAGGGTCACGTCCAAGCAGATTAAGACCTGCACCAGCCAATTCCCACTGCATTTTATATACGGTAGCTTTTAACAGAACAATTCTGTAATATCAGGTGGAATAGAAACCAGAGAAGGTAGCCAAGTCCTGCTCTGACCACCAGCTACTAAATTCCTATAGTACTGTACAGCTATATCTGGAATGCAAGCTCAACCTTAAAGCAGGAGTGAAGCTACCTATCCAGACCTAATGGTTCTGGAGTTTTGTAGTAGCGGACACTACAGTCAACAACTCTGTATTGTAGACCATGGAACACCTGTGTCTTCTTCCAAGAAGCTCTCCGTCATGCTGCAGGCATCCACCAGAAGGGGATGCTCCAAGTTCAGAGAAGCCTGCATCCTTTTGCTGGGAAGAGGAATGATATGGAATATATTAGTCTGGAATCAAACATGTTTAATTTGCTCCCACCCTTTTTTGCTCTCTTTCTAGCTAATGGACTAAAAATTGGCAAGGAAATCTTATTTGGTTTATGCAACATATTTCTGCTTTATCTGCACTTCTTCATAACCAACATTACAGGATAGCCCTAAGCATTATAACAGCCTCGATAAGCAGTATAAAACTTGGCAGCTTTTGTTCTCAAGGGGTTTGTGCAAAGCTTCTCTTGTTTTTTGCTCAGAGTTTGTTTGTACTTTCTTGAGTTTCAGTTTTGAATTTACTCAAAATCTCAAAGAATTTCCCACTGGTACCAAGCCACGTAGCCCTGTCTGGCACCTAAAATGTGACCCTGTTTTACTTAAAATGCTTGTGAACTTGACCAAAGGTTCAAGTTTACAATAAAATCTGAGATCAGGTAACTCTTGTCATAAGCTAGGCAAGAGATTTGCACAGCTTTACTGTCACCAAACTATTGCCTACGGTCAAGATGAACTGACTGTCACAAAAAGAACAGGAGTACTTCTGGCACCTTAGAGACTAATAAATTTATTTGAGCATAAGCTTTTCTGGGCTACAGCCCACTTCATAGGACGCATAGAATGGAACATATAATAAGGATATATATATAGACAGATACACACACACAGAACTTGAAAAGGTGGGAGTAGCCCTACCAACTCTAAGAGGCTAATTAATTAAGATGAGCAATTATCAGCAGGAAAAAAAATCTTTTGTAGTGATAATCAAGATGACCCATTTCAGACAGTTTGACCATTGTTACAGTTTCAGGGTCACTGCACCTGTATCTCCACTTCATGATCTGCTCCAGGAGTGCCCAGTCAGGTCTCAGGCTCCAGCTACACCTGTTGCTGGGCAGGGACCAGTGTCAAGGCTACATGGCTTCTTCACTGTGATATCCTCAGCACGCCATCTGCCTAGCGGACAGTGCCTGTGCATTGCTTTCTCTCTCAGAGCTATGAACAGTATAAGTTACCACACAGCTTTCTCAGCAGAGTACATTTATCCTTAGGGTAAAAGCCTCAGGGGTAGCAGGGGAAGAGGGAAGGGAAATACAAAAAACAATAAAAAGTTCTTCCTACACGCTTACTAAACATACCAGAAATCACCCATCTTCCATCTGGGGAAGCTGGGAGGCCAACACCCGTTCCAGTCCTTCAGCAAGGGTAGGATCTCCTTAGAACCAAAAGGTCCTGCTTGTTTTCCAAATCAAAAAGGAAAACCCTGATGTTAGGGGTTTTCCCTGCCGCCCTCCCCTGGTTCAGCAGTCCAAAGTATAAGCAATGCAATGTTTATTGGAGTTAGTTCCAAGGAAACATGTCCATAGCTCTACACGCTGCCAGAGTCTGTTTCCCGATGTCCCCATTGCCAGCTCTGATGCCGCAGAACCTTGCCTGTGTCCTCGTTCCCCATTCCCACCTCCTCCTTCTTAGCAGGCCCAAATATACCTGCAGTGCACGCGCCTAGTCACACCCCTTACAACTTATGGTCATGTTCCATTTTGGAGGGTTGTGAGTCTGGGGTCCTTGTCCCACCTCTTTTGTATCCCGTGGGAGGGGTAAGGAGTGAGGTTGTGCTCTGGCCAAGACCAGGACTTTCTTTGGCTTTTAGTGTCTTATGCCTCCCACCCCAAACCCCCTTGCCCTTCCTAACTGGTTGCTTGAGAGAGGAGCCAGGCAGCCTACAAGTGTATGCTCATATATTACACTCCCACCACACCCTGTAACACTTTTAACTGTTCTTATCTGTTCCCATTATACTAACAAACATCTGGCCAGGCAGAAGCAACACACACACACACACACACAGTGTCTTTGTCCTTTGTTCACACACATTAGCATAAGATATAAAAGTATCAAAAGGTCAAACCCAAAGTTCTATCCCAGGCTAAGTACTAACACCTGAGTCTGTGTAAACTCAGCCTCTTATATCAAAAGCCTTTATCTCCTGATTTCTGAAAAACTCAGTTTGACTAGCATATACAAGCCACCACTGGAGGTGGTACCTCTCTGGAGTTGTTTATAATCTGAGCAACTCACCTTAATCACACACACCCCTCCCCCCCCGCACGGTTTTGAGCTCCTGTAGGGGTTGTGGTTACCCGCCCCCATGGAGTAGAACACAAATCATACCAAAACCATTAACAGATTTAATACAGTGATGCCCTAAGATACTGCATGGGGTCACAATTATCGGTCACACCAGAACAACCACAGAAAGCGGGTGGTGGACAGGAAGCCAGGGAGAATGTAGTAGTATTTATAAAGGGGAGCATCAGTAGTATTTGGTTTGTCATTATCTACACATAAGAAGTCTTTAGTCCTATTTCCCCATAAGCTCTCCTACCTCTCAGGCAAGTCCAGAGCTTCCTAAAGAGGCAGGCAGAGCTCTGTTGGTGCCCAACTCTCTCCACACTGAGTACCCTTCTCTCCAAGAGGATTGGCTCTCCTGCTGCTCCTTTCTAGAGCTGTTTCCCCACCTCAGCATTCCTTCCACCCCCAAGACTTTTTGAGTAGTGTCTTTTCCCTCTAGAAAGAGCTGGGTCTGGGTTAGATAGGCCCCAGGCCCCTCCCACCAGCCTTTGGGAGGATTGGATAATTGAAGCCAGTTGCATGGGGATTTTTAATCCTCCTGCATGTGACAATTTGCTCTGGAAATTTGTACCTCTTGCATTTCTGTTGTGAATTATCCCAAAAATTGCAAATAAATTCAGCTAATACTGCTAGATTTTACCCAGTTTGGGGTCACAACAATGCAAACCCCACAGAATTTAATACTGGTACACCAGAAGCCACATAGCCCTGTCTGGCATTTCAGCAACAAAACCATTGTTAGATATGGTAAGAAGAATAAATTAAGGCTATCTGGCACCACAGGCAAAGTCCACATGGATCCCCCGTGTCCTGACCCCACACACCATGTCTCTGCTTCAACTCTATGGCCCCGTCCTTCCATAGAGTGGCAGCTATTTCAGCTGAGGCCTTTCTGAGTTATTGTTTCAGGCCACATGCAGACTCAGACAACCATCATTCACTCCATTCACATTTTCAAGCTTCTCTTTGCATCCATGTGGGCCTGGAACTTCTTAAAATGAAAGCCAATATCCTGATCTCATTATGCAACTCCAGGAGATGGAGTCCTAAGCACTGGCCTTTGGTGTCTATGCCTTAAATACAGCCCTGGCAGCCAGGCAATTTCTATTTACCACAAACATCCCAAATAAAATCTTCATTTCTGAGCCACTAATTCAGTTCCATTAGTGCAGCTAGGCAAGAGTCACAGACTGTAATCCAGATTTCACGCAGTCCTTGAGCTTTTAATTCATGCCTGAAGGTTGATTCTGAAAAAACAAGCCAATGAAATGTAATGTAAAGGAAATAGGAATAAGAACCTTCTGCAGCACTTTGCTCTAGTCAGCCATTATGAAGTAATTAGCAGATATTCTACAATAAGGAGAGTACCAACCAGCAACAATTGACAGATAAATCAGAGGCCATTAAGGTCTCTTTAGAACTTTATAAATAAGCGAGAGGAAGTGAGAAGTGAAGTGAATTACTCAATTTATAATTAAATATTGTAAAATAAGCTCATATTTATGACTCACTAAAGCTTCCATCTTAAACATCAATGGTTACAGAATCAGAGAAATGTAGGGCTGGAAGGTCATCAAGGCCAACCCCCTGCATGGAGACAAGACCAAGTAAACCTAGACCATCCCTGACAGGTATGTTTGTCTAACCCATTGCTAAAAACCCAGAACCTCCTTTGGAAGCCTAACTATCCTTGTAGTTAGAAAGTTTTTCCTAATATCTAACCTAATAAACCTCTGATGAAGATTAAACCAGTTACTTCTCATCCTACCATCAGTGGACATGAGGAAAAAATTGGTCACTGTCCTCTTTGTAACAACCCTTAACATATCAAGTCCCCCCTTTAGTCTTTTCTCAAGCCTAAACATGCCCAGCTTGTTTTACCTTTCTTCATAGGTCGGCATGACAGAGTGCACCTATTGAATTCTGGGAGGCGAGCCTGTACTCTGATATTCAGATGTTAATTAGTTCCTCTTGAGAAAGCGGATGGGGGTAATTAGACAATTAGGCTGGCCAGCTGGATGGAATTAGGAGCTGTTTCTGGGGGAAGAAGGCTGGAGTGGAGCCATGTTGCATGCCAGTCAGGGTTTCTAAATCATTTATCATATCTGTTGCTCTCCTCTGGACTGTTATATCCTTGGGGCAGCCGGTGTAGGAAGCAATCACTTGAGGCCAGAGAGCAGACAGCTACCAAAACCTCCATTTTATTTACAGACACAGAGAGCTCACTCAGCCGGTTGAAACCGGCTGAGCTATCCCTTAATAGTCTAACTCAGTTGCCATAGTAACAAAACCCATGACAACCAAATACACAACATGGACTTTCTCCAATTTGCCCACATATATGATCTAGTGTATATATACAATCCTGGGGTAAATTAACTAGCCCAAAATATTGGCAACTTCAAGAAAGGAGTGAGAAAGAGACCTTACTTTTCCTTTAGAAGATACATCCCCCTGGTCTTGATTTGAGAGTTTTCTTTTAAACCTTAATGTACATCTGCACAGCAGCTGAGAGGTGTCATTCCTAGCTCAGGTAGACATACATACACTAGCTCTGCTTGAGCTAGCACCTAAAAATAGTAGAGTGGTACTCAAGGGCCGGGGGGATTGTACTTGGCCAGGTAACCTGAGCCACTGCCCATGATGCCATGGCTCAAACAAAGCTAGCATGCATACATCTACCCAAGCTCAGAACGGCACCTCCCAGAACGGCACCTCCCTGCTATGTTGCTGGTCCCTTAGGGCTTGGCTACACTGGAGAGTTGCAGCGCTGGTGGTGGGTTTACAGTGCTGCAACTTAGTCACCGTCCACACTTGCAAGGCACATACAGCGCTGCATCTCCCTGGCTGCAGCGCTGGCTGTACTCCTGCTCTGCCTGGGGTATAAGGATTGCAGCGCTGGTGATGCAGCGCTGCTCCGCAAGTGTGGCCACCAAAAGCGCTGTAATTGGCCTCCAAGGTATTCGGAGGTATCCCAGAATGCCTGTTCAGCCACTCTGCTGTTTTGTTGTGAACTCCGGGCTCCCGGAGCTTCTTATCTAAAAAACAAACACAGCTACTGTTTGCTCCAGCAGAGGCAGGCAGGGGGATTCTTTTGGAATGTTTACAGCTAGTGTTTGCTTGAGGAGAGAAGCAACACGGCAGGGGGAAAGGAGCAGCTGCTTATCTGGTCTGAAGGCTATTTGCATTTAGTGAATAAGAGAGGGGTGGGGGAAGGGGTCCAAACTTTTAAAATGATTGAAGGTTGGTGCTGTGTATCTTCCAGTCCTTAGAACTTGCAAGGCAGGGAGCTCATACAGTGTCAGCTCCAAAAATCCACTCTCTCTGTCTCCCCCACGCTCCCTGTCACACTCCACCCCACCCCCCTCTTTTGAAAAGTGTGTTGCAGCCACTTGAACGCTGGGATAGCTGCCCATAATGCACCACTCCCAACAGCGCTGCAAATGCTGCAAATGTGGCCACACTGCAGCGCTGGTAGCTGTCAGTGTGGCCACACTCCAGCGCTTTCCCTACACAGCTGTACGAAGACAGCTGTAACTCCCAGCGCTGCACATCTGCAAGTGTAGCCAAGCCCTTAGTCAACATGCTTGGATGCTACATTTCATAAATCAGCTGAAATGTGCCTCCTACTCTATCTTCTTCTCTCTAACATTACTGGGGTCTGAGTCATTCCTTTCATGCAGGAAAAAACTCATACTGTAGATTATTTTACACTTATAAGCAAAGGGAGTTACACCTATTCTGCAGGAGGACAATCAAACCATTGGGTTTCACATTCTCCTAGCTGCTTTTTGTAAGAACACGAAATGGATGTTATGATACCTGCTCCCTTGTTAATGACAGCCACAATTAAATCCAGTTTTTATTCATGGTAGTGGATACTTTGCTAAGGTTGCAAACAGTTTCTATTCCAAATCCAGTCCCCACTCCATTTGCATGTACACCTAAGTCTGCAGCAACACTCATGTTTTGGGAGCTGCATGCTTGGTCTCTGCCTTATGGTTTGTTCACTTTTTTCCAAACACTTCCAGAATCCTTTCAGCTGTTTCTCACTAAAAGTGGGCAAGGGGCAAATTTTCCCTATTATACACATAAATAAATGCATGTATGCACCGGAGACCAGCAGAGGGCCAGAATAACATAGCTGCCTGAAGCCTGAGCTCTGAGAGGACAGCAAAGCAATCTGCTTCCATTGATCCTCAAGCCTACTAATCCCCCTCCCCATGCACCACACACACCCCAAAAACAAAACTAGAACAGAGTTGCAGAGAATGGATTCTCCAAGAAAATCTGAAAATTTCAAGCTACCTCACTAAGAAAATGCTTCTGGCTCACAGCATGAAGAAACTGAGCAGACTCCAAGTGAACACATAGCAGCCAAACCAGGCAGAAATGCCAGAGTTGAAGAAAATCAAGTGGTCTGCTTTGCTAGCCATTTGGGGAGGATCTGTGAATCTAAGGCCATGGGAGATGATCTGATGACCAAGCTTTTCACAGTAAAGGAAGTAGCTGATTTGAGAGAGTCACAGGGCTAGAGGCTGGTCCAAGAGAAGCAAGTGAGGGAACCAGAGCTGCACGACAGTAATTTCATCTCTCTCTCTTTGCTCAATTTAAATGGGATGATATAGAAAACAGATCAAGGTGGAACAACATCAGAATTAAGAGACTGCCTCAATACGCTGAGGGAGGAAATCCAATCTGGCATGTATAAAGAACACCCAAAACTTTAATTGTGGAGTTGTTACATCTGAGCTCTCTGAAAGAGGTAAAAGCAGAGAGAGCAAACAGAGTGCTGATCTCATTACCTGGCCTCATACTAATCATAAAAAACCCAGAGACCCAACTGAAATGTCACAATTATCAGCAGAAAAAAAAATTGTAAAAAAGCCAGAACTCGTACTCAAAAGACCACTAGCTGCAAGTTTTCCATGACCTCTTTTGCCCTAACTTTTTAAAAGAGGAGAAGAGGTTGGGGAGGGGGATTACAGCAGCACTGAGGAGGGCGGATATCCACTGCAGATGGAGATTCCCATTTGAACCCTCATTCAGCTTCCAAAAATCAGTATTATACAATACGAGACTAAACAGGGGGGAAAAACAACACTCCCGTCACTTGGGATAGAAATCCAAATCTCAGACGTACAAGACAACTCTCCAGAGGTAGTAAATACAATAAACTGCTGAAAAACTCTTGGCAAATGGTTAAAAACCAGGAAAAAGACGACAGAAGAGACTCTAGAGACCATACTGTCACTGGCAGAAGTTCAGACACGTGAATAGTAATCCAAAAAAACTAATCAGAAAGGACTTCTTGGGAATCACCAGGAATGAACAACTGAACAGTAACTATGTTAATGTTATAAAAATAATAGTATGATGTTCACTTTAATTGGGGGTGAAGAGTAATAGGTTTGTTCTGTATTTTAAAATATAGAGTAAGTGAAGGACAATAAGTTCAAGGTTGGAGGAGATTGGAGAAAATAGAGAGGGGGAGGGAAGGAACCTTTAGAGGGTCTGTGTGAACCCATCCCATAACTCAAATGGCCAGATGGTAATCTATCCCTAAGGTTGAGGACCAAGTTCCTATAGGTGGAACAGGTACCTTCTTTTGGATTGCAATAGAAGTCTAAGTCTAAGTTCTTTTGGGGAGATTACAGGGACTCAGGGGTCAGCAAATCAGTCATTTGGGGACTGTTTTACATGTTATGTTGGTATTTTGTTTGTGGATTTAGAGTAAAGGGAACAGAGAAGAGGGGAGGTAACTGGGGAGGCAGGGAGGAATTAATACAAGAAATAGACATGGAAGCTTACAAACATTAACCATGCCATATTCCAGCACACAGTAGTAAATGCAGCATAATTAGAAACAAGAAAAATTGGCAACACAAGTGTTCATGTCATCAAACAGCTAAAGAATCATAATTTCAGGTTTAAGCTAAACTAGTTACTGTCAATGTCTCTTCCTTTCAAAATAACATCATTGAAAGTCAAAGAGCTAAATAAGGTCATTAAAAGGAACAAAAAGCCCTGGTGGAACTTAAAAACCCACTCTCAGATTATTCTACTTCAAGAAATTCATTTTCAGGAGGTGAAATTTATAGGCATGAAAGGCGACTGGTTTCAACAGACATATCTTACTTCAGCCTAAGAAAAGACGAGTGGGCATAATATTTGCTAAACATGTATCTTTTCAGATTAAACATCAATTTAAGGATAAAAAGGGAAGATTTATATTGCTGGGTTATTAATAACAGTTTAAAACCTGACAAAACTTTGGGGAAGGGGAAATTATATTTGGAGGAGACTTCAATCATACTGGGACACATCTGGGGGAAAAAAATACCCCATGTTGGATAGGGAAGCAGGTACAGCACTGACTTCCTGGTGCCAACTATTCACTCTTTCAGATTGCTGGTGAGAATTATGCCAAGGGGAAAGAGATTAATCATGTTATTTACACCTTACAATCTCTAAATCCTTAATGAAGCAGACAAGATTTGCAGAAACTGGCAACATTACAAGATCACGCATCAGTGGAAGTAATATGTGATAGCTGGGTTGGGTCCCAAAGATCACTATACTGGAAAATGAACTGCTTGCTTCTCCAGAAGAAATGCTAGAGGCAGTAGCAAGTATGAAAAGTGGGAAAACTCCAGGACCTGATAGCTTATAAAGTTCAGCTGGAAAGCCATGTAAGGAAGTATTAGTGGGTGCTTTGAGAGGTATCTTCAATGCAATTCTGTTAGGGGAGGAACTTCTACAACTTGTGAAAGAAAGAGTTATTGTGTTTGTTCTCTCTAAACAGGAAAAAGACCTTACCTTATGCAGTTCCTATAGGCCCATATCTCTGTTGAATTGTGACGAAGATTTTAGCAAAAATATTAGCTAGCCAACTGCAGTGCATGCTCTCGGTTTATATAAATCCAGATCTAACTGGATTCATTAAGGATAGATAATCATCAGACAATATCTGGGGAGTGCTTGGAATCATCCATAATACCAGAGAAAGCCTTTGATAGAGTAGAGTGGAACTTTCTGTTTCAAGTCCTGTCCCATATGGACTTCGGCCCCAATTTCCTTAAATGGATAGCTGCTCTTTACACCAGCCCAAAAGCAGCTGTTCAAGTTAATGAGATTAAATCTCCTCTGTTTGAATTACACAGAGGGACTAGGCAGGGGTGTCCACTATCTCCTTTACTTTTTGCACTGGCTATGGAGTCTTTTGCACAGAGGACAAGGAACAATGGATCCATCACAGGAATAAAAATTGCAGGAACACATCAGAAAATAGCATTATATGCAGATGTAATATTTTTATCTAAACCAAATATTTCCCTAAAATTAGTGTCTAAAGAAATCTAAGATTTTGGTAAAGCATCTGGATTTAAAGTAAATTATGTCAAATCTGAAATGCTAGCTATAAATTTGTCAGAATCTTAAAAGTCACTCTTCCAGAAAATAAATAGGCTACCAATTCTATGAGATGTGAGAATTTAAATCTCAAACAACCTGAAAGAGCTTTATGATTTAAATGTCAAACCACTCCGTGGAATACTCACAGTTAGGCACTTTTGCTGAATAGCTGGCCAACTTATTTAGCAATCAAAACTAATTTTAACTGAACCACTCTCCCCAGTACCAGTCTTACAACTCAGGCATGGTGCTTCTCAACTTTCTAGAAAATCTGTTTTATGCAGAAAGCTAACTTTAATAGAAGTGATGGCGTCCGGTCAATTAGGAAACAAAACCAGACAAGCCACAAGTTTATATCAATCTTTGCAGACAGATTTTTAAGGAAAAGTATCCCTATATGACACTTTGTGAAAAGTATGTGTATAGAAAAATTACCCCAGAGAAATAGGGTTTGATCTGGAAAAGAGGACCACAACCTCAGTCTGAAGCACAATAAAAGAAAATTCCTTTAAGATACTATTTCAGTGGTACCTCACACCAGTCAGGTTTAAAAAAAGACTGAATGGGGATAAATGTTGGCAAAATTATGGTGGAAGAAGAGATTCTATGCATAGGAGATGGATACGTCCAGTCAGAGTGTATTGGGATGCAATCTGTAACCAAATTGTTGGATATTTATCACCAAATGATCCTTTGGTAAACCTCCTGGGGCTTCCAAGTGGAATGGTCACACAAAAGGAAATGAAGAATTATTCTCTTATCTGTTAGAAGCTGCTTGGTAACTGGTAGTGTCTCAATGGAAAAATAAAAATAGCTCAACCATTGAGCAATGGTTCAAAAAAATATAAATTGTGGTTATGAAAAAAATTAACACACCAATTACCTATGCAGCAAAATAGGCAAAAGAAAGATAGATATTTGGTTACCTTTTATTCAGTACTCAAAGTACATTCATCTAACCTCCACTCCAGGATACCTGCCCCTTTTTTTTAATATTAACATTTGATAGAGACTCCTGATCTGTTAAATATAGAGATTAGTGTGTGTAAGTATGAGAGAGAGGAGACATTTCACGAAATTTAATGAAATCACTAGAAACAACATAGGTGTTGTAATGATGCACATTCTGTAATATGGCAACACCCTGTTAAATAGAAAGATCTGATGACTAGATTCCTGTATAATGTCTCTTTAAACAGAAGATAACAGTTCTAATGATTGTTTTGTTGCTCATATTTATATGGCAAGGATTTGTAAACTTGTTAAAACTTTCTCAATGAATAAGAAAAAAAAAGGATGCACTTTAGGTAGTTGTGGCAATAGCATGTGAAAAAGCTGAATCTGAACTGAACCTTTGAAAAAGCATGAGTAATTTAGCAGCACAAGTCCCATTGACTTTCAGTGGAACATGCTACTAAATCACTTACCCCTTTTTGAAAAGCCAACATTGTTAAGCTTTGGAAACTCAAGTTATGGACATTTGAATATCTATGTAGGTACATGCATATTAATTTTGCTACGTGTTAAGTTAGGCATGAAGCTAACTCAAGTTTTTGAGGAAACAGCTAGGCCCCTGAATTGTTTTGAATCACAGCAGCTTCCCTAGTATTTTAGGAACTCTACGGTCTGAAGGAAGGCATCAATCCTCTTCTCTCCACAAAAGTGCTCCCTTGGCTCCTGGTTGTCCAACCTGATCCAATATTTCAACTGTATAACCAGAAAATATCCAGCATTTAACAATCCCCTTGTTACATGAGTGGTAGCTGCACATGTGAATTGAGCCTCCACAGTATCAGTGCCAAGCTTTGCAGGATTGCTCACAATAAACAGTATTGCCCAAACATCATCAATAGGGAAGACATTGGGGCCTTACAGACAGAGCACCAGACTAGGACTGAGGAGACATAGGTTCTATTCCCAGCTCTGCTGCTGGGTGACCTTGGACCAGTCACTTCACCTCCCTGTCTTAATTTCCCCATCTATAAAATGGGGATAAGAATACTGAGCTCCTCTGTAAATGCTTTGAGATCTCTAGATGGAAAGCACGCTATAAAAGACAGGTATTTTACTTGTGTGCAAGCACTGCTCAGCTTTGGGGCTGCAGAAACAGACTGTGTTGGATGAAGTACAGCAACTGGGCACTGCCATGGGGCTTTCACACAACATGAATGTTCCCACCTCTCTAACAAGACAATTTTTAGAGATGAAAAACTTGCTTCAGGAAACCTGAAGATTTTTTTTTAATAGAAAAAAAAAAAAGGTGTGAATTGGGAACGAAAAGTCCAGACCCCTCTCTCCAGCAGAGGAGCTGTACTAATCTCTAATTATCCTCTTACATCCTCTCCCCTTCCAATGAGGGATTTCTTAAAGCAAGCAAACAGTGATAAAGCTTTGCTCCTGCTGTGATATAATCAGGAATGCTGATGTAACAGCCCCATGAGAGAACACACAGCTTTCTAATTAAGGCTATTTTTAATCCATCAAACAGCCAGATTAGTACCTAATTACATATGGAGGCAGATAAATCTTAAAGCAAGTGTGAAAATTTAGGACTAATTTGGAAGCAGTGTCTGAAGATCTAGGAGATAAGAAAGGAATGTGGACTAATAGATGATTTGTGCTTTTATTTCACAGCCTATATCACAGTACAGCAATATCCCACCATAGCATCTATTAAATATGGCACATCTGCACTTCTTGATTGTATATTTGATTTCCAGTTTCTATCAGAGGCTGAAATTGAAGTCGACTGGTATATTCAATTGCTGCTTTTTAATGATTCCATGAAGAAAATAACCATGTCTTCAAAGATGTTGCCTTTAAACCAAAGTGCTTCGTTGTCAAGGGATGATGGAAAATACAAGCTCACAGGCAATCTTCTAAAAGGCGTAGTCTTCTTAGAAGTGAAGAATCTTCAACCACGGGACGTTGGTCTGTATACCTGCAAAGTGGCACGCCTGATACCACCGCCATACCTAGAAGGAAGTAGCAATGGAACTTATATCTGTGGTAGGATTTTGCTAAGCCTCATTTTGAAACTTTTCCTTGATCTTCAACTAAATGGTGTTAGTCTGAAAGGTACAATACCGTACATCAGTCGCTATTAACATACCAGTATTGCTAACGGACACCAGACTGTTATGTTCTACAGAGAGAAACTGTAGCATGAGAAACCATCGTATGATATTTGTTGGCAAATGGTGACTTCTTAAATAGCAACTACTGTCCATACTTAAGTCTAAATTTAATGAGCAGTCTTTATCCTTAGATACAGGCATTTTTTCCCATAGTCTGGAAAAAAAAACAAAAAAACCCCAATCTCCCCGCCACCCCACACACACACTTTAATGCTAATGCAAAATGCTGTATCAACAACAGCTCTGGAGACTGCAGTTCTAGGTTTATCCACAGACCCAGTATGCCAGGGACATCAGCAATTCACAAGTTTCCCCACTCTACCATGCATTTTACTGCTGTTTTGGTACAGTACTGCCCTCTAGTGACTAGCCTACAGAATAGAAGAGCCTTACTGCTACTAAAGTACCTAGCACAAATTGGGTGTTATGTAAATATCACATCCTCAGTATTCCAGTTAAAAAGTTTCTTCTTTAGCCTAAGTCACGAACTTTGCGTTTTGGAAATAACCCCATTTTTAAATGTCACACCCATGTGCTGAAGCAGATAACTGATGCTTTCATACATAAAGTCATAGGTTTATTTATACCATCCAGGGCTGAATGTGTATTTATAAATGGTTATTCATTTCAGTAAAATATAGATTATATACTATAGAACAAGATGCTCTTAAAGTCACACTAGCAAAACTACAACCTATGAACTATTGGCTTTCTGTGTCAGACATGAAATATTAAAACAATGTTCATGATTTTTAAGATTAAAACTTTTAAGAGTCCCAATACAGTTATATATTTCCAGCTGGTTTCTAATTTCTCGGCCCTGTTTTTAGACAGTGAAACATTTTTGCATACTAACTTGCAAATGGCTTGACATTTTGTTTTCCAAAAGCCCTTTTGGAATCCCTGTGTTTTGACTCTGCAAAAACAACAAACATTTCTCTTGAAGTGTGTGGGATTTTTTTGCTGTTGTTTTTGTAAAAGAAACTACAAGGCAAAAGCCTACCTTTTTGTGCAAAGCTCAATGAAACCTGAGGGGAGAATATATGCTTCAGAACCAGGTTTTATTTTAAATTGTACTATTTTATGCTTAGGAATAGAAGATACATTGCAAGATTCCTGCAAGTCATCAGAAACTAAATTTGTCATATGCTTGGGGACCCTGGCAGCCTATACATTTGTGATCATCATGGCTACCATAATTTATGTACTGGTAAGCACACCATTTTAATGAGTAGATTTCCCAGAGTGACATAGCAGCATTTTGTTTACAGTGAGGTCCTGTTTCTACTCAATTTTGACAAGACTACAAAATAACTGACTTGTCCAAGGCCAGGGAGTATGTATTCAGACATGTCTAATGCACTCACCATTCTGGTATCTAGGTGTGCAGACCGGACCAGGGAATGGGCAACTCTTCACGTGAATCTTCCCCTTTTGAGATCTGAAAGAACTATTAGTTTACCAAAGAATTTCTTTCCTGAAAGCATTAAAATTGTGCAACACATTCACAGCAAACCACTGGGTTTGGATTAGCTCTCCAAAGAACTAGGGACCAAGTTATCATTTCAGGTCAAACTACCCTGCAGCACACTGGGACTTGTCATGGTTTGGGCCCAAAACCAAGGTGAAATGCAGGGATTTGGGGTGAATGCCACTGAGTTTTTGCAGGTTGTACAAACCTGAACTCAAAATAAACACAACAGGAGAAAAACCTGCAATACAGCAGGGAACTAAATATGAAGTTCCACCTACCCATCTTATGCATTTATATGGCCCCCAGTCCTGCAGTATGGAGGCTCTCACAATGTATTTATCCTCACAGCCCCGCTTGAGGTAGGGAAGTCCTAGTATCCCCATTGTACAGGTGGGGAATGGAGTGACAGAGAGGCTAAAGTCACTGAATCAGAGGTGTGACTGCAGCATCTGTAGCCGTACCAGAGCTAGTTTTAATCTAGCTAGCTTGGATACCAATAGCAGTGAAGCTGTGACAACATACACTAAAGCACAGGCTAGTCACCACTGCCAGAGTACACAGCCAGGGTCCTGGGTGGGCTCATGCTGTAGACCATGCCGCCACAGCCTCACTGCTCTCAGAACTTGAACTAGCTAGATGAAAGCTAGCTCAGGGACATCTACATGTGCTGCAATCACTCCTCCAGCTGCAGCCTAGGGATACCCTTAGTGATTTGACCAAGGTCACACAGGAAGTCTGGGGCATAAGAACAAAAACGTCTCCTATGGGGTATATCAAATAGGTTGAAGTAGGAAATAGTAGAAATTCCACAAGAAAATTTTGTTGTCAAAAAGCCAGATCCCAGCATCCCCAGTAAATTGCAATAACCTTCCAGACTTTGGAGGATTTATTTGAACTGCAACATCGGAGTGTTTCCCATTAGGAATTAGAAGCTGCAAGCCTTGTAGTTCCAGGTCCTTTCTTCTTTAGATCAGTCTGCTATTGCCCTCCTTGCGTTATTTCAGTCTGACTCTTCTTTGTTTATATCTTAAAGCATTTTGGGAGATTACTTTTTCTTTGAAGTTTATTACTGTGCCTCCAGTCACTCCCAAAGTTACCAGAAATGATTAGAAAAAAAACCCCACCCTGCACCTGCAACCATTTGGGATATTAAATGTTTACTTAGTAACATTTTTAGTCTTTTATACCAGGTTACACTGGAAATATTTTCCCCATTCCTTGTGTCTACTGAGTTGCATATCAGCTTGAACAGTTGTAATTACTAAAACAAAAAGATCTAGACGAAGGAAGGGGAAGAGGCTGCAGCTTTGATGATCATCCCAGAAATCAAAGTTCTGGTCTAAACTGCACAGGGACTAACAACAAACTCAGATCTGAATTACGGAGACAGTGTAGTCGTCCACTCTTCTGAACTCTCGCTAGAAATTAAAAACTATGTTTCTCGCCTCTGGCAAGATAGCAACAACAGAAGGTAGTTCTGCTCTTTCCCCATCAGAGAAAACTAGTGTGTAAAGCAATTGTAAAGCCTCCAATCAAAGGCACTTTTGGTCAAGGACTGTCTCTTCCTCTGTGTTTGGAAAGTGCCTAGCACATTATGGCTGCTACTGCAATCCAAGTAACAGTTGCACTTTATACTAAGGGTAAATTTAATAAATAGTTTATAAAGCTTTAATTAATGGGTTATAAGCATGTTACAGGCAAAAGTGTCATATGCTTCTAGTCATCTAGAACACATTAAATGCTTCTAGAGGATGTTATGGATGATAAGCAACAGAAACAATGGACTTTTAATACATAGCTAATCAATCAGCCTTTTGCTTACATATACAGATGTACTCCTCATAATGTGATCTAAATGATAATAGATAATACTAAGAACAAACTGCTATAGACAAATTCTGCCTTGGAAGCCATTCTTCCCTGACCCACCCTAATATCAGGCAGTCTCTTTGTGCAAGGGAAGCCTTCAGAAAGGCATGCTGGCAGGAATACTGCCGTACAGCTTGTGTTTTACATTAGACACTGGGTATTTGGGTTTTGTTTCAGCTGCTTTTGGGTACAGAACATGATTTACAAATCTGTGTAGCCTTAAATTGGCTTTGTTGTTGGGTAGGAGCTAAGTAGATCCTCTCTATATTGCATTATGCAGGAGACACTTACCAGTCTAATTGCAGGACTCCTTCAACCCCTAAGTTTCACAACAACCCAGCCATCTTACTCCACTCCTCACAGATTTAAGAGTCATTGCCACGATGAAGTCTTATTACTAAAAATTTTTACATGCACTAAGTACATGAGAAATAAGTGAAATTAAACTATATGTGTCAAACAAGATGAACCAAGTACAGTCTGTGGTGCAGAATTCTTGTTCACTACCTAATGCACAGAATTTACTCACTCAAAGGAGCTTCCAGGACAGTGAGACTCAAGAGTTATAAATAAAAGCATATTATATATTTTCTGCTAGTGTTTTATATTTCATTCTGAGATGCATAGACTTATAGGCTTTAAGGCCAGATGGGACCATCGTGATTATCTACTCTGACTTCCTGCACATTGCAGGCCACAGACTCTCACCCACCCATTCCTGTAATAGACCCATAACCTCTGGCTGAGTTAATGAAGTTCTCAAATCATGATCTGAGGACTTCAAGTTACAGAGAATTCACCATTTACACTAGTTTAAAATCTGCAAGTGACCCATGACCCAGGCTGCAGAGGAAGGTGAAAACCCCACAGGGTCTTTGCCAATCTGACCTGAGGAGTGGGGGATTCCTTCCTGATCCCAAATATGGCGATCAGTTAGACCACGAGCATGTGGGCAAGTCCCACCAGCAGGGCCGGCTCTAGGTTTTTTGCCACCCCAAGCAAAAAAAAATTTGGCTGCCCCCTGTCCCAGCCCTGGGCTCCCCCCCCCGCACCTCCCTGCTGCCCCAGCCCTAGGCTCTCCCCCCCCCACACCCCCTGCCGCCCCAGCACTGGGCTTCCCCCTTTTCCCCCCCCCACCAGTGCCCTTCCCCCACCCCGCTGCCACCCCAGCCCTGGGCTCTCCCCTTCCCCCCACCAGTGCCCCCCCCCACCTCCTGCTGCCCCAGCTCTGGCCTCTCCCCCCCCCACCTGCACCCTCCTTCTGCCACAGCCCTGGGTCACTGGTAACTCGCTCCCAGGGCGGGTCATTCAGCCGGAATTTTGGATGTGCACAAAACACAGACAGGATTGGTTCCCATATGGTTACAGAGCTGCAGTAAAGTGGAACAATTTTCAGCTTGTGTGATTGGAGGGTATCTGGATGCATATTATAAGACTGTCCTCCATAAATGAGGAAAAGTTGAGGTGCCTTTATTATTCTTTTGTTCTACTCTTTCTTTCTATGGGGAATTTGCCAAGGCAATATTAGTGTTTTCCTTTTAAACAAACAAAAAAAAGGCAATGGCTGTTGAAAATAGCAATTCCAGTCCTAATAGCCACTGGGAAGCATTTCTTGCTCAATTTTCTCCTACTTTTTCTACAGCAAGTTACAGTGGATCAGTATATTTGATTTGGGAGAAATGAAGTAACAGCTGCCCAATCTGAGCTTGAGCACTCCTGAATTTTGGGGTATTCAAATCTGGAAGGCAGGTGCTGGGTGTGTGTTGGGGGGGGGTGCTGTGCGCTCCACGGGGGAGCACGGCAGCATGTATGCAGCAGCGTGTCTGGAGCTGCGAGGAGCCAGACACGCTGGTCTGAGTGGCACGGTAAGGGGGCAGGGGGGTTGGAGAAGGGGTAGGAGGTTCCAGCGGGGGCAGTCAAGGGACAGGGAGCAGGAGGGTTTGGATGGGGCGGAGGTTCGGGGGGGCAGTCAGGGGCAGGGAGAAGCGGGGTTGGATGGGGCGGAGGTTCGGGGGGGCAGTCAGGGGACAGGCAGCAGTAGGATAGGCATGGGAGTCCCAGGGGTTTGTCAGGGGACAGGTAGGGGGTGGGGTCCTGGGGGGAAATTGGGGGGGGGTCTCAGGAGGGGGCAGTTGGGGACAAGGAGAAAGGAGGCTTAGATAAGGGGTGGGGTCCCGGGAGGGGGTGATCAGGGTACAGGGAGCGGGGGAGGGGCTGGATGGGTTGGGGTTTCTGTGGGGGGCAGTCGGAGGGAGTGGATGGTGGCTTCCCTCCCCCTGGAGTGTCCTGTTTTTTGAATGTTAAAATACGGTCTCCCTACCATTCACAGCACTCTGCCGCATGAGGTCCCCCCTTCCTTTCCAGTTGGTAGTGGCCAAGGGAATGCTGGGAAATGTAGTTCTTTCCCTGCTCCAGGACTGGCTCTATAGGCAGGGAGCTAACCAAGGAACTACAGCTCCCAGAGCCCCCTGTTGATTCTCAGCTTCCCTGCCGCCCCTGGAAATGGGCTGCCCCAAGCAGGTGCTTGCTTTGCTGGTGCCTAGAGCCGCCCCTGCCCACCAGCCAGACACCTGGGAAATAATTCTTTGTAGAAACACAGAGCCCTCCCTATCTAGTGTCCCTTCACTGGTCATTGATGATATTCACTGCTAGCAGTAAAAGATCGGCTATATGCCATTGTAGGCAGTCCCATCATACCATCCCCTCCATAAACCTATCAAGCTCAGTCTTCAAGCCAGTTAGTTTTTTTGCCCTCACTGCTCCCCTTGGAAGGCTGTTTCAGAAATTCACTTCTCCGATTGTTAGAAACCTTCATGTAATTTCAAGCCTAAACTTGTCAATGGCCAGTTTATAGCCATTTGTTCTTGTATCCACGCTGGCACTTCCAGGGAAGGACAGGAGTTATTTAAGTTTTCATCCCTCTGATGTATTTATATAGAGCAATCATCTCTCTCCTCAGCCTTCTTTTAGTTAGGCTAAACAAGCCAAACTCTTTGAGTCTCCTCTCATAAGGTAGGTTTTCCATTCCTTGGATCATGTTAGTAGCCTCTCTCTGCATCTGTTGCAATTTGAATTAATCTTTCTTAAACACGGGAGACCAGAATTGCACACAGTATTCCAGATGCGGTCTCACCAGTGCCTCATATAATAGCACTAACACTTCCGTTTCTACTGGAAATACCTTGCCTGATGCATCCTACGACTGCATTAGTTTTTTTCACAGCCACATCACATTGGCAGCTCAGTCATCCTGTGATCAATCAATACACCTAGGTCTTTCTCCTCCTCAGTCTCTGCTGACTGATAAGTCACCAATTTATAGCAAAAATTGATATTATTAGTCTTTAAGTGCATGACCTTGCACTTAGCATTATTAAATTTCATCCCAATTCTATTACTCCAGTTTTCAAAGTCATCCAGATCTTCTTGTGGGATATTCCAGTCCTCCTCCATATTGGCAATACTTCCCAACTTTGTGTCATCCACAAAATTTTATTAGCACACGCCCACTTTTTGTGCCAGGGTCAATAATAAGAATGTTAAATAAAATTGGTCCCAAGACTGGTCTATGAGAATCTCCACTAGTAATTTCCCTCCAGCCTGACAGTTCACCTTTCAGTATGACACATTGTAGTCTCCCCTTTAATCAGTTTCTTATGCACCTTTCAATTCTCATATTAATCCCCATCTTCTCCAATTTAACTAATAATTTCCCATGTGGAACTGTATGAAATGCCTTACTGAAATCCAGGTAGATTAGATTTACTGCACATCCTTTGCCAAAAATCAGTTAGCTTCTCAAAGAAGGAGATCAGGCATGATCTACCTTTTCTAAAGCCATGTTGTATTTTATCCCAATTACCATTTACCTCTACGTCCTTAACTATTTTCTCTTTCAAAATTTGTTCCAAGACCTTGAATACAATTGAGGTCAAACTTACAGCCCTAGATCATTTCCCCCCCTTCTTAAAAATAGGAGCTACATTAGCAATTCTCCATTCATAGGGTGTGACCCCTGAATTTACAGATTCATTAAAAATCCTTGCTAATGGGCTTGCAATTTCATGTGCCGGCTCCTTGAATATTCTTGGATGGAGATTTTCTCGGCCCCCGATTTAGACCCATTAGTTCCATCTTGAATGTAGTAATTTCTACTTCCATATCCTTGTTCCCATTCGCCACCCTGCCACTCCCCCTCAGCTCTTCATTTGCTTTACTAAAAACTGAGGTAAAGTATTTGTTTAGGTGTTGGGCACTGTCTAGATTATCTTTAATTTCCACCCCATCCTCAGTGTTTAGCATCCCACTTCTTCTTTCCTTGTTTTCTTTTTATTTATATAGCTAAGAGACCTTTTACTATTGGTTTTACTGTACTTTGCAAGGTCCAACTCTGCTTGGCTTTTGGAAGATCTCACTTTGTCCCTACACTTTTTGACCTCCAAGAGGTAGCTTTTCTTGCTGAGCCAGCCCATCTTCCATTCCTCACGTTCCATTCTGCTTTCTCTTAATAAAAGAGTGAGAGATACTGTTCAGCTTGGTCTGCCACCTTTCCCTATGAATTTTTTCCCCCTTGCTTGAGATGCAGTCTTCAAATACTTTAAGTCAAAGTTGCAAAAACTAATGCCAAGCCTCCGCCACATTCAGATGCTCGAGTTCTTCAATCCAATCCACTTCCCTAACTAATTCCCTTAAAAAAAAAAGTTTGCCTTTTTGAAATGAAGGAGCCTAGTTGCAGATTTATTTTTATTTATCTTTCCATTTAGTTTAAACTGAATTAGCTCCTACAACCATTTCTTCTAGGACAGGGGTTCTCAAACTGGGGGTCGGGACCCCTCAGGGGGTTGCAAGGTCATTACATGGGAGGTCACGAGCTGTCAACCTCCACCCCAAACCCCACTTGCCTCCAGCATTTATAATGGTGTTAAATATATAAAAAAGTGTTTTTAATTTATAATGAGGGGAGTGCTGCGCTCAGAGGCTTGTGATGGGAAAGGGGTCGCCAGTAAAAAAGTTTGAGACTCACTGTTCAAGGGGGTCCTCACTACTCACCAATACCAAATCTAAAATGATATCACCTTTTGTTGGTTCAGTGATTATTGAGTGAAGAAATATAATGGCTATCACATTCAGGAAAATCTAGGCCCTACCATTATTAGTAGCTCTTGTCCTCCAATCTATAGCTGTGAAATTAAAGTCTTCCATAATCACACAATTCTGAGTACTATTTATTTCATTACACACATTAAAGACATCTCTATCCACATCTGAATCGGATTCTGGTGGTCTGTAGAATACCCCCAAGCACTATCCCAAGGGAACCTCTAGTAGCTTTCTTCCCCAAAGTGATTTTGGCCCAGACTCTTATCCATCCATCACTTGTAATTGTTTTTACAGTCTACCTCATCATTAATATACAATGCTACTACATCACTTAGCCTTTATTTCTGTCTTTCCTGAACAGCACATATACTTCAATAGCTATACTCCAGTCATGACTATTATTCCACCATGTTTGTTATCCCTGTAATATCTGGTTTTACTTCCTGTACCAGTAGTTCTAGTGCTTCCATTTTGTTACCCAGGATCCATGCATTGGCATACAAACATCTTAGTTGTTGCTGCTTGGCTTCACCCACATTCTTCCTGACTGGATACAGTCATTTTACTGCCAGTGTCGCCTATCTGACTGTTAGTGACAATACTAAGGAAGCTGTCTTTCCTCTTAATGTCCATTCTCCTACCCACTGCTCTTCCTTTCTCCATTGCTGTATCCTTTCTTACTTGATTTTCCTCCCACTCAATGACAGAATCAGGTGTGGAGATCACTGAGTGTGTCCTGACTGTCTCCCCCAAATTCCCGGTTTAAAAGCTCTTTTAATCAATTATGTCAACCTCCACTGCAGAAGTCTATTTCCCTCCCTATGTAGGTGAAGTCCATTCCATACAAACAGTCCTCTCCCCATGAATGCCTCCTAGTGGTCAAACATCACAAATCCCTCCTTATAGCACCACTGCTTGAGCTATCTGTTGATCATCATACCTTCATTCTCCTCTAGGGATGGGGACCTGAAGATCACCTGAGCCTCCATTTCCTTAAGTGTCTTCCCCAGCCTGACAGTCTCCCTTGATACGTTCCAGTGAGAATCTAGCTGTATCATTTGTTCCCACATGAAGGGCAAATCAGTGGATTCTTTCCTGCTCCTATTAGGATCCTCTTCAGCCTCAGGTCCACATCCCATATCTTAGCTCTTGGAAGACAGCACACCCTTCTGTTCTCTGGATCAGCTCTAGGGACAGGCCTGTCTATTCTTAGTAGTGAGTCACCAATAATGTAGACTTACCTTTTCTTGGTGATGGCATGATTCTCCAGCCTTCCTTCTGTTCTTTTTGGCTTCAAGTCGTCTTGTTTTTTAATACTCCCTTGCAATCTTCTGAGAGTCATTCTGCATCCTCCTGGGGCTCTGAACTCTGGGTATCTCCATTGGCTCTTCCCCTCTTCTTACAGGACTAGCTTCTCTTTTTCCTGGCCTTCCCACCTTCTGTTACTGCCTACTGGGCCCCTTCTTCATTTTCCAACTCAGCAAAGCTATTCCTGAGCTCTATTTCTCCTTCACTAGCTGGTCTTTTCCTCTGCTTGGTTCTCATAGTCACATGCTTCCACTGGCCACTTTCCTCACCCAGCAGTCTCCCCTCAGAGTTCTTCAGCCCAGCTTGCATCCGCCAGTCTTGACTTTTCCCTTCAGCTCCTCTCACCTTCCCTCATCATCTGCTTGAATCCCCTTAAAATTCAACCATACTTTCCACCTGCATCTCCAAGCCTTGGATCTTTTCTTCATCAGCTCTATCTGGTGGTACTCCATACAAAGCTTTTTCATGTACAACAACCCACAGCTTCCACATCCAGTCATCTTCATTGCTTCTTCCATTCCTTGGGTCACTACCACTGCTGACTATCATGGCCTTTCTGCCTAACCTCCTGTCAAGGAAAATGAAAAACCAAAACTCCAAACACGCCCCTCTCCAAACTCCCCCATTTACAGTTCTGTTTGCTGACTCCTGTGCCACTGGCTGATTGTTTAACTGCCTATATAGGACCTATAATCAGGGAAACCCCACCCCAATCAGGGTTCGGCTTCTCTCACAGTACAGTGCCCCATACCACCCTTTACAAACTGAAGAGAAAACACACACACACACACACCCCGAGCCCCCAAGGAACATGGGCTTGCCTCCTCCCTTCTCTTCCAAGAGATTTTCCACTCAAGCTTCCCTATACTTCTTACTATTCCTCTGAAGCCACGCGGCTGCATTTTATTAATTCATTTTTCAACCTTTACTTTTGATCCATACCCAAAATGTAAGGCAGCTGATTAATGGTCCCGAGGAGCCACTAAAGAGAAAGAAAAGGTTGGCGTTTCACAAGGCTGCCATGAAAACGGAAATGCTGAATTATAATAGCGGAACATTCTGATGGACAAGAGACTGGGTTTTTGCCCTCTTATACTGGAGGTGTCAAACAGAAAATTAACTTCACTCAGAAGTGAATTAAAAAAGAAAACTACTCAACATTGGCCTGTGCCTCAGATCCAAGCACCCCTGACTTTTCTGACATTTGGATGGAGAGAGTCTTCACAGCCTGGATGCCTCTGCCTCAGCCACTTCATTTTATGTCCATATTGGTTGTAAAATCTACATCATGATTGAAATATACAGGCTTTCACTAATATCCAGTGTGAAACCCAACTACAGACAGACATTTTTGATAAGTGGAGTGCCAAGTTCCATTTGAAACATTATTACCTAATAGATCAATTTAAAGTCAGAGGTACTGATGTTTTTATGGCCTCTACATTCAGAATAATGGGTCTCTAGTCACAGAGGCTTCATAATTTGAACAGAGGGCATCTTTGAGATTGACAATGTGATTTATAAATCTTGCATCATGAGTTGAGAATCATTATGTAAATCAGAAATGTTTCTTGAAGTGAAAATTGCTGTTGCTTTGATGAATGAAATCTGTGTGTTCTTTGGAGAAATGATTTAAATTCATAATCCCACCACATACTTTCATGGGAATAACATTATGCTAATGAAGCCTGTTATCGATTTGTAATCCTACCTAATTAAATTTGAGCAATGGCTCGTCACGTAAAAACATATGTAGTTTAATTTCTTGTGTGACTCACCGTCATGCCATGGCCTATAAAGGATCACACACAGTCTATGTCAACACATAAACAAGAAAAACTCTCACAATCGGGGGCAATTGTCAGGTGGAAGATCATGTGTCTTCTATTTTATGCTCAAAGTAATACTTGGTATTATCTGATTGTTTATTTTTGTCAGACTATTGACATCAGAAACGTTGAGTCTTGCATGGGGCCTGATCAGTCTCATAAGGGACTGAAAAAATGAATCAGCTATTATTACAAATGGCTGCTTTTTCTTTGGTCTTTCACGTAGTATACGATATTTTAAAGACCTGAAGTGCATTTTCCCTGGCAGATGGAAAGACATGAAGAAAATAAACTAGCATTGATGGGGGAGGGTGGGTGGAGAGAAATCCTACATTGTGTGTGACTGGTGAAGTTATAACTAACTACACTAGAATCCACATTTAAATCATCACTACTTACCCCTCCTCTTCTTATGAGCTGCTAGTCTCTCCTGCACTGTTGCTTCCTAAATATCTGATAAGCCAACCATTTCAAGTCATCCAAGCAGTGTCAATGATTAGGATCACACTGTGTTATTGTTTATTTGATCTATTTATTTAGGTCTTATAGTTGTGTCTGTGTTTTAAAGCAGCAGCAGCTTCCCCATAATTAAAGTTTCATCCAGCTTCCATTTTATAGACCTCTTTTAGCACTCTGAGAACTTTGGCTTGAAATGTGTTCTTGACCTGAAAACTGCCATATTGACCCTAAAAACAGAGAAGAAATTTGAAAAATTTGAAGAAAATCCAACTGTATTTGAGTTACAAATTATTAAGAGTGACCCTGATTGAAGTTTTAGCTGTTGTCTAATGTTTCTCTCTTCCTCAAAAATTGCATGTTGCTATTGTTCCTTCACACTTTCACATAGGTAAATCTCCATGAACGTTTGTTCACAGGCTATATTTGAAGAACTTAGATTGTTTTTAAGCAAAGCAGCGTGGCTGAGGACAATTTTGACTACAGTCCTGCCCACCCTGATGTCAGTGGGAGATTTTTTGCTATGAACTTGAGTGAGAGCAGAATCGGGTGCAATGGATTTGTTACAGGAAGCTCATTATCTTTACCCCAATGGTGATAAAGCAACACTGACAAATTAAGAAGTCAGAATAGAAGTCAATTCTTGTGTGTATAAGATGTGCCTGTGTAGCTTTCACAGATTACACGCTTACTGTTTATGTAACACATCTTAATGTTTTCTTTACAGGTTAGAAGAAAATCTACCTGCACAAGTTCTCCACTGCCAAGCAGAGACTCTCTGATATACGTGGATATGAATTTTGCAAAAGAAAGCACTGGTGATGAATGAAAACTATGGAGCTAGAAATGTTGGAAAGTGGCTATCTGCCTTTGTTGAAAAATTCTAGAATGATTGGATTTTTTATCATAAAGCATGATGGGTGTAGAGCACTATATGCTTAAGAATAGCATTAGTTTGCTGGGATTTTGATTCGTTTGTTTTTTAAACATTGTAGAACTAGAATTTGTTATTGCAGCATGTAGTTCAGGCCCTTCATCAGCAAGGCACTTAAGCATCACTTGAGGTTAAGCAAGTGCTTATGTCCCATGGAGCTCAATGATTAGCTATTGTTAGTTGCACAATATCTTTATTATTTTTTATGGTTTCTCTTACCACTTGTGTTGTATTTTAGCCTTTACAAGAAGCCAATCTTTTCGTGGCTGCCTAAATAATAGGGATTGCAGCAACTTGACAACAGTTCTTTTGGTTTGTTTTCAAAAGCAACCACCATGAACCCCTGCATTATGAAGCAGTCTGATGAACTAGTGAACACGGTAAAGGAGCCATTCAGCTTGATGGAAGAGCAAGGCCCGAACCAGTTGCATGTCTTAGTGATTCTGAGTCACTTTTCTCAACAGTAAAATTTTTTAAGCTGTGTTCTGGCCAAGTTCTAGTTTGACTGTTTGTTTTCAGCATGCCTACAATCCCTTTCACTTTCAACTAGATAGAGACAATATCCTTCTTAGCTTCCAGTGTTGCTTTGAGCTGTGAAACCACTACTGCTCGCAAAGATACCTGCATGTCAGAGGTGAGACTAATAATGACTGGGTATGGGGATGAAAATAATTCAGTTAGGAAAGTTTCTACTCTTAAATGTAAGGGTCATTAGAAAACCATGAAATCCTATTTTTTCCCCTTCACATTAGGAGAACACATAGAATCTCTGAGCATTAGAAATGAAAGCCAGTTCCTACAGTACATCCCTATTACTGTCAGATTAACCAGAGATGCAAATGTAACCAGGAAGTAGAAAGTTTGGATGAACTAAATCCATAGGCATGGGAAGTAGGGGTGTGGGGGGTGCTGCAGCACCCCCAGGTTTTATGCGGAGCTGCTGGCCCCTGGCTCCATTCCCCGGCTTGGGTTCTGGGGGTCTGGCTCTGCACCAAGGGCCCTGCTTCCAGCCCTCCGCCTCCCTGGCCCTCGAGTCCTGGCCAGCAGCCCTACTACCCAGCCGCTGGCCCCACGCCCTGCGCTCCAATCCCCAACCCTGCACCTGGGGCTTGGGTTCTGGCTGCTGGCCCCATTCCCTGGCCACTGGCCCTGTGCCCGTGGCCAGGACCTCAAACACAGCCCCACACCCAGGCAGGTCCGGCGCTTCCATTTAGGCGACCTAGGCGGTTGCCTAGGGTGCCAGGATTTGGGGGGGGCAGCATTTTGCCACCCTTGGCAGCAATTCGGCGGCGGGGGGTCCTTCCACGCTCCGGGTCTTTGGCGGCAATTCTGCGGTGGGTCCTTCACTCGCTCCGGGACCCACCGCTGAAGTGCCCCAAAGACCGGGAGCGTGGAAGGACCCCAGCCTAGGGCACCAAAAACCCTGGCGCCGCTCCTGCACCCAGGACTCCGCTCCTGAGACCCCAGCTGCTATCCCTGCTGCTAGATCCACTCCTGGTCACAGGGCTCTGTTCCTGGCCCTGCATGTGGGGTCCCAGCTGCCGGCCCCTGCCCAGGGCTCCGCTCTTGGCCCTATGCCCGCCCCCAGCTGTGGCCACAGCCTTGGCCTCCCTTACCCCTGTTCGGGTCCCCCACTTCCAGCATCAGCTCGGGGGGGGAGGGGCAGGGCGGGCGGTGTGGACAAGGGTAAGGAGCTGGCTTTCAGCACTCCCAGTACTAACATTGTTCCAGCGCCACTGACTACATCCATTCTATTTCATATTCCATTCACACACTAATCGTCTGTATAAAGTTTTAGTTATCTTCCCCTTCTGAATACAATTTGTATTTTTAAAACAGTGTCAGCAGAAAAACATGCACAAACTTAAAAAAAAAAAAAAGAGCCAGCATCTGAAGAAGAGAAGGTATCAAGAGGAGCCATATGTTGGAGCCATATGAAATATGGTACATCTGGTTGAGAGATGAGGTGGGAAGAGCTCTACAAGAGGACAGTTCATCTCTTCTCCTACTTTGTGGTACTTAGCTACCTGTCCCTCTCTGGAAAGGCTTCAAGTAACGAAGTTGTCTTGAAATAAGAAAAGTGAGATGAGACTTGAACCACATGAATCCTTTAAACACACACATTTAAAGGGTTCACACAGCTGGCTGAAGTGGAGCCAAGTGAGAAGTGGTTTTCCCATTCCAGGAGAATTTAAGGTTAAAAAAAAACAAAACAAAACAAAAAACACCACCCAAAACACTCCATCCCAAATCAGGACCAAAGTAAAAAACAAACTCTCAAAAGTTTTCATGAATGAATAATCAAAAGTCATCAAAAACATATCAGTAATTTCTATTCATTTTTTTTGTAGGGAAAAAACCCACTAAAATTTGAAACCAAGAATTTTTGCACAAAACTCAAACTTTTCATTTCAAAAAAGTGTCAGAATAAGACACTTAATTTTGAAACTATTTTTTTTAAATATCAGAAGATTCATCAAAACAGACCCTTTCTAGTGAACACTCTTTATTTTGACAAATCAGCATTTTCAGACAAAAAGACATTTAGTCTGAAAACTCCCAATCAGCTCCAGTTCAGACTATCTAATGAGGCAGAAAAGGCCATGATTCAAACCTACTAGAGGACACATACAGAACAGACATCAGGAGCAAAATTTCTCTTCCAAGAGAATCATTAGAAAAATGAAGGGGACTGTCCTGCTTAATTAATTAATTAATTAAACAAACTAACTATAGAGCAGTTTTCCCCCTGCAAAAGAGTAAGGAATGAGAATCAGGTGAATCAACCGTTCCTTTCATCCTTAATCACACAGAGAACATCCAAGCACTTGCCAGAAAGGGCACTGCCAGTAGTTGGATAGATCATCCGCACTTTAGTCCAGGGTTTACCCAGGCCTGTCTTCGTTATAGACATAATTTTCTTTAAATGACACTATTTATTTCTCCAAATCTGAAGTGCATGTTAAAGGTTTCAGACTGATAGCCTTTCACTAGGCTAACAAAAAGAGCAGCAATACAAGGTTCTGCTCAGGGCCCTGCAGATGTCACTCATTGCTGCCTGTCAGGATCACTTAAGGGTAAGCAGCACTTGGTTCTTCATGCCCACTCTTATAGAACAATACTTTGGTCATGATCCTATTGCTACTGCTAAGAACAACGATACTGCCTGGTAGGGCAATTACTGAAGTGTTTTTAAGAGCATTTAGTGCTTAGGTTGTCTGTGTTAACTGCAAATGAGAATGCCATTAGTGGTTGGGTTTGTTTGTGTGGGAGGAGGGATACCTGATCCAGTAGACGATCTCAGTTGAATTCCATTTTTCATAGGCACCTAACAGCCCTCAAAAAGAGGACAGTGTTCATTTACTCTCAGCCTAAGCCACATTCAAACCAGTGAGGTGAAAGACTATTTGTATCCCATTACCAATTCCCCTGAGCCATCCAAGCCCTCTACAATGTTTCTTTTAATCTGGTTACCACAAGCCAATAACCTCTCTGGATAGACGCCACCAGTTCCTTCTCTAATACTTCGCCTACATGCAGTCAGGCAGTTCCTTAAATCTGTTATTCTAGCTCCATGTAACTAGCATGAGAATCACTTAATTTTCTCAGCATTATCGCAGTTATTGGTCAAGCTAGGAGAGGCAGGAAGAAGACTTCTCTCTCGGGTTAATTCACTTGTGCTATTCTCTCACTACTCCCTTTTCTGAAAAGAAGCAAGAGTAAGATTTAAAAGGACCCAGTAAGCTTATGCACAAGTATTAATTGGGATTCTGTTCCCATGGAGACAGATATCAAGATGCTCAGGGAGGATACAAAATTCCCAGGACAGTATATCCCCAGCCACATGCTGCTTTTAGTATCTAAAGGATGGTTCAGCCATGTTACATGGAAGAGAGTTAGGTGGACAACTAATTTGTACAGAAAAATGTTAAACAGAATCATCAGTCTCACTTATTGCTAATGGCTCCAAAATACATTATAAAAATGGGAGGTCAAATTAAGATTAAAGAGCAACAGATTTGTAGAGGTTACTGTAAATCTCATCAACTAAGAGAATAATAAAGCTTTAAATTGGCTTAGCAGCAGGTCAGGCACATGAGGTTAAGAATTAGGTGATCTACCATTCTGTGATGTTGCTAATAAGGGACTAATATCAATGAAGGTGAATAACCTTTGCTAATATCTTTTGCATTTATCTTCTTAATGATTATGTTAATCCTCTAGGTTGCCTCAAAACCCAGCATTACAAATCCTCACTCAGTTTTTGGAATATTATTTTCACCAAATGAAAACCTCTAAAGCAGTTGTCTGTTGTACTCAGCGGTAACAGTGCTTCATTCTCCAACACCCATGGCTTTCCTCATCAGCCAATTAGCTGTTCCAATCACATTCTTCATCAACAGAAACACTTCATGCTGGATGGAGAGTTTACCATCTAGCAAACTTCAAGGAAGGCAACTTGGCTAGCAGAGTCAGGACCCCTGAATTTCATTGCTGGCTCTGCCACTGATTCCCTGCATGATCCTGGTGGAGTCACTTAACATATCTGGAAAACAACAACAATGATATTTATGCCATTGTAGCTACTGGAGTGTTGTGAACTTTTACTTGTGTACAATGCTTAGAGATCATGGCATGGAACAAGAGTGTTTATTATTTTAAGAACCAACTTTCATAGTTGCTTGTTTCTCCCAACCTCCTTGTTCACTTCAGGTCCTCTTTTATCTGCATCTCATCTTTTAATTCCTCGGTCCTTACAGTTTTGACCATTCAATTGCATTTCCTTTTACTCCCTCTATTACTGTCCCCTCCTCCATCTCTTTCCAATTTTCCATTATCTTCACTTACTGTTTTCCTTGCCATCTTACCCTTACTCTTCAGTCTTTTATCTTGTATCCCTCCACCCTTTTACATACTCATTCTCCAGAAAATAAGCTTATAGCTATAAAAAAGGAGGGAAGGGATTTTATTTTTCTTCTCTCCAGGTGGTCTTGCAAAAAAGCATATTTTTGTTACAGTACCACCTAGAGGTCCCAACTGACACAAGAATCCCATTGTAAGCTCTTCAAAAGAGAAAAAAGGATATTTCCCCATTCTGCAGGTACATGGACTAAAGGCCCAGATCCTCAAAGGAATTTAGGCACCTAATTGGAAATGGTTGCGTAAGTATTTCTGAGCCTGTGGGCCTAAGTGACTTGCCTACGGTCACATGGGAAGCGTGTGGCAGAGCCCAGAATTGATCATTAATCTCAGTCCCATTCTGGGGTCTTAACCACAAGATCATCCTTCCTCAAATGATCCTTCCAAAAATATTAAGAGGTTAGCCCACAGCAACATTAGCACCGCAGATGATCTGCTCTCAACCTTAATGGAGTTTCTGGTTGTTTCACCTTGTGTCCGCTGCACATCTCAGTACAAACTAAGCCAGGGTTGTGCTATGAACACAAGCAGAGCAGCTGCTACCAGTGTAAGAAAATTGGTTTTTACATAGTTGTTTATTTAAAAACAGAAATAATCAATTTTTTTTGCACCTATTTGTGTTACTCTTGTCTTCCTGATTCTTAAATAAGCACAAGAAAGTCAGCTTGGAAGATTATACATGGAAACATTACTGATAGTAACAATGTAATGTACTTCAGCAGAATTAGAATATGTGCAGTTACAAATGATCTTTCCCTTTTTTAAAAATTTTAAATCAGATACAGGAAGCAGGAGGTTTCCATCTCAATGATGGAGAGGCAACACGCTGCTACTGCACAGGCTGTAGGGGATCAGCAAAAGAAATGGAATAGCATTATACAAACCACTCATTCCATTCAGAGTGCAAATTTGTCCTCTGCAGCAACAGCAGGAAGCAGACTGTAATGCATAAAGCTACAGAGCAGATTGCTTCTGATTGGGTGGTTGAGATGAGGTTGACTTGCCGAGTGGAGGTTTGAGCCATGTAGAAGACCAGCACTTGGGAACACCATAGCGCAGACACCAGAGTTCACCCCCACCCCCACCCCCACCCCCACCCGCAGTTTGAGCAAGGAGAAGACTGCCAAATGCTAATTTGGCTATTGGCTCCCATGAATTCTCTGAGTGTCCCACTTAGATCAATTGGTGCAAGGGTCTGCCTGCAAGGAACCAGTCTCCAGCAAAACTTTAGAGGAGACAGCAGCAGGTTAGTGATTACAGCACCAACTCGGTCTTTATTTATTTATTTATGTATGGTGTTATGGAGGCATGCTTTACTCTGAAGGCAAGTTCTTCCTCATTCACAGCTGTTCAAAAAGGTAGGGGAGATTGGGGGTGGGGTGGAAAAAAAAAATCAGGAAAAACTAAATCACCACAACCAAGAAAGCACGCATTGCCTCACCATTAGTGTAACATCCAAGAGTTCCCACAAAGGCATGTTCCCCATGTCTCCTCCATGAGCTCACAAAAATGATTCATTTCAAGTACAACTGAGTCATAATGAAATAACAAAGTTCCCAAATTTAAAACAGAAACGTAAAAATCAGACGCTCAGATACAGCCAGTCACCACAATCATGAGTCATCAGTTGCATAAAAAGTGTTTGGGGTCCCGCTTTCATGAAATGCTAGCCATCATCTATAGTTCAACCGTTCACCACTCAATAGTTCCATCCCCACCCCCAAAGAAAAGAAAAGAAAAGAAAAAGCACTCACAAGAGTACAGAGAATCTCACTGATCTACCATTACTGCACTACCTGTATTGAAAGTGGAATCGAGGCTGCAAGACCACCTCAGAGTATAAAGGAGAGCAACCTAGTCAACAGCAAGATAAATAGTTATGCTTTCATATCCCCACCACATATTTAAAAATTATGACACAAAATTTTTGAGAGCAACCTCATTGTGTGTCACTCCTCTCAGAGTTAAAAATTCCTGAACAGAAAATTGATAGAGAGGTAAACGCGCGCTATCAGTAATGAAAGAGTTTTTGAGGAACCTAAAGACCATTTTATAGCTGAAATAGGTTTTGATGCAATCATTAAAAGAGCATTGAACCTTTCTTACCTACAGGATATTTTGGGCAGTTTTTCAGTTGATTTCTCTTGACAGATCATTGCTCTTCCATGTTAGAAAACAAAACTAATATAACCAGGTTAACTGGCACGGGGATACAGTCAAATTGCAGGAATACTGCTTTTAAGTCAGCAGCAAACCACAACCCAGAAGCCCTCTACTTTCTTGAAATGAGAACACAACCGCTTTCTCAGGCTGAGAGAAAACTACATTGGTGTTGTGTGGGTGGAGCCTGAAAGAGAACTCTAGGCAACCCTATCTTTAGAGAAAAACATCTGTTGATTTCCCAGCATTTGATGCATCATTACAGGCATATCTCCGCTCATAACACACCTGAGCGCCCCTACTCCTGAGGATAAAGTATAAAAGACCAGTTTGAAGAAGTATGGGAGTGTCACAAGTAGCTCTGTAGTGAATGTTTAATGTAAGAGTAGATTAGTGTATTTGAGTATTTCTTGGAAAATCCTTATATTTCCTTTGGAGCAAAAGGAGGTGGGGCCTTAAAGGTTTCAATTATAAGAACTTGCGTGTGAATTTTTTCAGTAAGATATTTAGGCCCCAATCCTAGTATTTATGAGCACTGTTGACTTTACACAGGAAATCCCACTGAACTCAGGGCTCATTCTGTACCAGGTCTGTGATTATGGAACCCTCTACCATTGGAGAGCAGTCTGAAATCACAGGTCAACTCCTGTGTTTAAAGTTAAACATATGCATAAGTTTGCAGGATCAAGGCCCTGGTTTGTAAATCTCAACTCTGGAGATAAACAGTTTGCTGTCTTGCAAAGTCATGAAGCAGGTGGGCTTCCCATTCCTTTCTCCCCCCTTCCCCCTCCCTGCATAATTTTAATATGCCCATTACTGCAGTGGAAAGGTACCAAATGCAATGAATTAGCAAGAAAAAGAGTTATCACTGGCAAATGATGAACCATCTTTTTTCCTTCTTGGCTACTTGTTAATCATTAAGAGGTGTCTTGTAATGTGCTGTCAAGGAAGTGAGACACAAACCCAGCCTGATTTCCAGTGCTAGGGAGCTTCACAGCCACAGCCCTTCTACTCCAGAAGCCCCGTCTCTGACTCCCAAGATTTTTCACTGGGCTCCATCAACTCTCCTGTTCTTGTTGCTCGGAGTATTTGCAGGGTGGTGCGGAAGAACAACTCTTCTCTGACACATACAGGTTCTCTACCAATTAGGATTTTGACGATAGACACCAACACTACATATAGGCTGTCCAAACATTTTTTTGTTTGCCATATAAACTACACTTTGCCTTTCTCGAGCACACGACTTAGCACAGGAGAGTTTTATCTGTACTTTGCATTTGTGTCCTCTGGACTTGATTTTCTTTTTGGCTAAAATGAGTAAACAAGCATTATCAGTTTGTCACTGGATCAAAAGCAGCAGCTGCCAAGCACCTGCAAAACGAGAGGAAATAAATTGCCTGTAGAAAACGATAGCTAGTGCTGTCTCAATCTTGTATCTGAAATGTCATCTTTAAACATGCAAGGGAGCATTGTTCTCAACTGGTATTTTCTTGCAAAGCTAAGAATTCTTGCAGGTTTTGTTTACATTTGGGGCAGGCTGAGGTGAGGCAGAACAGGGTAGTCAGGAAACAGATAAAGATCCATTCATTTCAAAGTCACCTTTTCAAACCTGTTATGTTTCTCCGTATGCAAAAGGGAAAGCATTCTGACCCGAAGACAGCATCATCCCAAATGTATAGTGCCTGAAGTTCAGCAATTGCTGTGAAATGAGTCTTAGTCCAGTTTCCAATAACTTAGGGTATGGCTACACTCACAGCTGTACAGCGCTGGGAGTTAAACCTGTCTTCGTACAGCTGAGTAGGGAAAGCGCTGCAGTCTGTCCACACTGACAGCTAACAGCGCACTGTCGTGGCCACATTTGCAGCAGCACTGGGAGTGATGCATTATGGGCAGCTATCCCAGCATTCAAGTGGCTGCAACGTGCTTTTCAAAAGGGGGGGTGGAATGTGACAGGGAGCGTGGGGGAGAGAGAGAGAGTGTGGATTTTTGGAGCCAACACAGTGTCAGCTCCCTGCCTGGCAAGTTCCGACCCCCTCCCCCACCCCTCTCTCACTCACTGAAAGCAAACAGCAGCTGTTTTATTCCCCCTCACAGACCAGATAAGCAGCCGCTGCTGGACCCTTCCCCTCCCCCCGCGCACCTCTCTTCAAGCAAACATTAGATGTGGGCATTCCAAAGGGAGCCCCCCGCCTGCCTCTACTCATTCACAGCAAACAGGAGCTGTGTTTGTTTTTTTGATAAGCAGCTCCCAGAGCCCGGAGTTCACAACAAAACAAAGAGCAGAACCTTCACTTAAAAGGATTATGGAGAGTTTCCGGAGGTCAATCACTGCGTAATAAGGTTACTCCCCATTTACACTGGAGCACCAGCATCTCAGCCACTCTGCAGCAGCTGTTAATCCTCTTGGGGAGGTGGAGTACCTGCAGCGCTGTAGCCACGGAGATACAGTGCTGTATGTGCCTTGCCAGCGTGGACGGGGTGTGAGTTACAGCGCTGTGGGCAGCTTTATTGTACTGTAGCTCTCAAGTGTAGCCAAGGCCTTAGTGTGCACTTCACAAAACATACCACTGCTATTGGCATTCTTGTTACCAGTTGGGAAAGCACTGAAAGAATGCAAATAATGAAATACTCACCCACCCTTAGGGGTGGTGTATTATTTTAGATTAAATATATGAGCCTAGAGTAGGGTCACCAGACAGCAAGTGTGAAAAATCGGGATAGAGCGTGGGGGATAATAGGCGCCTATATAAGAAAAATCCCCAAATATTGGGACTGTCCCTATAAAATTGGGACATCTGGTCACCCTAGCCTAGAGTCTCAAAAACATTAACATGACCCTATCACTGTCCAACATTAAAACCATTTTAGAGTCCAACAGATCCTTTGTTGCTGCCTAGGCCAGCATCTTTTGTTCCTGTGAGACGGGGCTGGTGATGAGGGGTGAACTTCCCCTCTGTTCCTGGAGAGTTTTTCCTGGGCTTGTTTTAAGCCATGAGGATACATTTTCAACCTCATACTATATACACATGAAATTACAACCTATAACATTACTATAACAATGCTCAGTGCATCCTGAGCCTTTTGAAGACACCTGACATGACAAATTTTGCATTGGATACCACACAATCATGTTATAAAGATGAACATGGGAATACAGGGTGTTCCCCCAAGATACAGAGTGTCACAGTCTGTAATAAACAAAAAGCTCAACGTTTGTGTGTGTGCTTACCAAATTTATCTTCATTATTAACTAAGTAGTGGCCTGAAAAATAACCTGTTATTTGGGACAGGTTGCAGCCAAAGGAATAATTTTATGAATGAAACAATTGATTAGGCTACAGAGGAATGCAAAAATGGACAGACAGTTGCCATCCCAAAAGTGTCACAACTAAAAGCGGTGTGGCAGACTAGATTGGCACGGCATTGATCATGGAGACATTCTTTCCAAGTCTGATGAGTAAAGCTGCAAGTCTTTCACAGAGGTCACCAATTCCATGACTTTCCCAGACTTATGCAATGGTCAGTGTGGCTGACCCCAGGGACGCCTGAGCAGCTGAGGTGGCCCTGGGGGCCAGCCACACCAGCCACTGCTCAGGGGACCCTGTACCCAAGAGACACAGCAGCAGTGATGTCCCTCTTCCCCCCACCCACGCCACAGCAGTGGGAGTCCCCTGTCCCCCCCCAGGCAGTCAGGGATATTTATATAGTACCAGAGATGGGAGGGTGACTCAGACTTACATGCCAGAGGCTGTGTGTGAACAGCCCGGGAGTGGGGGTTCTCACAGCAGAGCAGGGTAAGGCTGGCTCCCAGAGTTGAGGATTGGAGTGACCTAGCAGATCACTGTTCCAGATAACACCAGGGGAATGTGTCACAGACAAATATAATTGAAATAAGTATATAAAAATAGGTACAATAAAGTGGTTTCCTGCATTGTTCATACTTACAACGTGATGGAGACCATTAGAAACAAAGATGGGTCTGGGCCAGGCTTCCTAGCCACATGTCCCAGGTCCTCCCTGAGTGTCCCAACAATAGGATGGATAACCACACCTTTTATACACCTTTTCCTATTCCACCCGCACATGCCCAGGACCATATTTGATAATGTTTGTTTGTGGTTTACCTATTTATCACATGATGCGTTACTGAACTATCACAAGTTATGTATTGGTAAATGTTATAACCTGAGGTCAAGTATGTATCACTTCACAACTTTTGGCCAAGCACTTAATACTCATGCTAGTTTATACCAAAGGTCAGCTTTTATCAGGCCTTACTCTAAGCCCTTCACACTTAATGCTGAAGCCCTACAGCCAAGTCTATTTTTAATACATATATTTTGATTCTTCTATTTGCTTTTACAGCTTCAGTAACTTCCATTATTATTTCTATATGTATGCTTAGCATTCTAGCTTACCCCAAACCACAGACTCACCAATATCACCTTAGGGGGTCAAAGGTCAACACCTCCCTCCCCACATAGAGGAGTTCATGATCACTTTCCAATAGTGCAGCATGAGCCCCTGGCTGATTTCCCACCACTAATTCCATATACACTGGGAACTGGGAGTTGCAGTAGGGAAGAGAGGAAGAGACACACAAAGCTGAGAAGAGGGAGAAAACTGAGAAAGGGAAATGGGTAAAGAAATCGAAGTGCAGAAATATTGTGCTCCTGTAGGAAAGTGTATAATTCACAATAGGATGCTGAATAGGATGATAAATGTAGTGAACAAATAACCCAAGATTTAGTTACTAGATGAACTAACTGAAGGGTATTCTACCCTTGCTCTTTGTGCCACTGCCCCATTGACATCATGGGAGATCTGGTGTGGATTAAGAGGAGTATGGAGAATCCTGTCTTTATAACCTGGCCCAGGGGCCATTTTTGAAAATAGAATTTTTCCCTCTCTACAGAATGAGTTTGATGCTCTGATCTGATGATTGGCTGATGAATGAAATGGGCCAGTTCCAACTGAAGTTTAGGATCCCTCTGTATTAAATAAAGCAAAGGATTGAATCTTGGGAGATGCAGCTCTCCACACTAGGCATACTTGTGAGAAGGGATGCTGAAAGTGAATACCAATCAGTGGGGTAAAATGTTAGGTGAAGAGAATCAAGGTGGGAGAAGTAAAGAGTCATCATAATTTGTATAATCATAGCACCTAGGAGTCCCAATTATGGACCAGGACCACGTCTTGCTAGGCACAGTGATGTACAGAACACCCAGTCCCTGCCCTAAAGAGTTTACTGTCCAGGTATTCAGACTTGACCTCTGCTGATCCCACCAGAATGTTTTTATGCAGTTCAGGCACGGACAAGAACAAAAGGGACGCTGGCTGGGTTAGAGGACCTCTCCCTTCCCAGAAGGGAGGGAGCTGTTGGAGAGCTGTTCAAGCTGATACAGGCCCCACTGGGCATCTATCAAAAAGTTAGGGCAGTTTAAGTTGTCACCACAGGGCAGTAAGCCTCCCAGTAAGTCAGACATGAGGGCAGATAGTTTTAAAAATCCTTTGTCTCTAAATCCTTTGTTAAAATTCAATAGTATTCTGGTGTAAGAAGGCTGTCTGGTCACTATATTCAGCATTGGTCACAAACTCCTGAATGTATGGGCTGCAGGTGCCAAATCCAGTCGAACCTGCTGAGTAAACACAGTTGATAATGCAGGGTGCTGGATGCCAGGGGCCAGTCCCAGAGTAGGAGAGTCATGGAATTCCAGCCCAGGAGAGATAAAGGCAGTAGGCTTGACACAGACCTGAGGGGGTACGCTCAGAGCAGGAAGGGGACAGAAGGACAGCTAGCCTTGCAATTGTGTGACCTGTGGATCATTGTACCAGACCTAGGTAAGTATAACCGTTCCATGGCATCAACATTTTTACATCAGAGTTACAGCAGGGCAGCCTCCATTACGAAACTGCCTGGGCAATATGGCTGGTGGGGAATGTGTCTGGTGTGTGCCCCTCCCACCTTATCCTGGGATCCTATCACACTTCACAAATTATGCCGAGCTGAGCCAGATTGCAATTTGAACACGAAATGGGGACTGAGTAGGCAGCAGTCTTGTGTTAGGCCAGCGATTTCCCAACTTTTAAAAGCTGAGCCCTGCCCCATGGAAAAAGAAATCCTGCAACATGTTATCAAAGGCCTATACGTCAGTATATACCGCCTCTGTTTTCTACCACACCTAATCTTTTGTGGTAGAAAACACCACACATACACTATGAGGATCTTGCCATTACTCCTCCCTCTCTTTTTTAATATGTTGTGAAGAGCAGTAAAATAGTTGAAGCTGACATTTAAAGAATCATCATTGGCATCACAGTTAGCACCACTGAAATGAATAGGACAATACATACTTCAGAGCTATTGTGTCAGGCTCTCTGCAAACTCAGGGAAACATTACTGCATCTGTGATACTCAGGGTCATAGAGACAGACTTCCTAATGTGACCCAACTGCTAGAGGCTAACAGAAAAAGAAAAAGAAGGAAGAAGGAAAGAAAGGCTTCTGTTCTCCTTAGTTTTCATTCTATCTGTACCCCTGGAAGTGGATAAACAGAAAATGCTGCAGTAGGCCCCACTCCTCCACATTTGTGCTCTTAGCTTTAGCCTTGTGAACAGATCAACTGATAACAGTTGGACTACTCATATTTAAATAAAGCATGTGCAAAAGAGTTTGTATGATCAGGGCCTCAATTAGTAGTAAACCAGATTCCAAGTATGTTGCTAGTGGCACTGTGCTGCTGACCGTGTGGTCTTTCAGATGAATATAAAGATGATTCGGGGCACTTTCGGAACAGTAATTAAAGATCCCATGCCACCCTTTAGAAGAATAGAGAAATTAACTCCAGCATCCTGGCCAAATTCCAAGTTGCCTAATTACATTCTGCTTGGTAGAATTCTCCCTGTATTTTTCATTAGGCAGCATTCTTCCAGTCCTGCCTTAAAAACCTCTTGTGTAGAGTTACTGCTGAATGGTTGCTATGTTTTACATCAAAACTGGCTGCAATTCAATGCTGAATGAAATGATCCTGGTTAATAATATGTATCATTTATTGAGTTCAATTTGTAAAACATTTGAGATGTTTCAAGCATGCAAAACATGATCTCCATGCAAGTCCTTTATAACAAATCTTCAAATCAGACTTTCATTCCTGCATGCCAGTATGGATTAGATTTTGGGATTAGTTTTACCCACGCTGATAGAAAATGGCATATTGAAATACTGAATTCCAAAGCATAGGGAAATAGTGCCTGTCTTGTCAACTCACTATTTTAACATATGAATCTTGCATCTGATTATACATACTTGACAGACACAAGCATCAGAGAAAATGTTGTTAAACATACAATCTGTTGTGCTAAAAATCCCTCAGATGTTTCTTCTCTCTTACCATAAATAAGAGATTAGGAAACTGCTTTAAAGAAAGATCTTTAGAGAGGGCGGGGGGGGGGGGGGAAAGAGAAGAGGTGGTAGGTCCTTTCCTAGATACTATCATTTCCTAGAATATGTACTTTAAAAAAGTACACTCACTCTAACTGCAGAGAGAGAGAGAGAGAAAGGGATTCTGGGGCTTGTGTTTACAAATGAAGTATTGCACAGTTGTGTATTCATTTATCAGCCCCATCACCACCTATATACAGGGAATTAACCAAAACTCCCCCAAATTCAGTTCTCATTTACAGCCATTCAATCCTAATTAATTCTGGTGCGTTGTAGTACTTGACTCCAAGAAGGTTTCACTCATGTAATGGAAGGCAGAACTTGGGCTTCTGGGTCTACTAATATTAAAAATGCAGAATTACACGATGAAAAAAAAAGTTATCAGTTGCATAGTCTCAAGAACGATGACCGAACTTTGCTTTGCTTGGTCCCTGACTATGAATTAAACCGCAAAGTCTTTGATTCTTTATTTTCTTATAAATGATTAGTGTCTGGCTACATTTTCTACAGTGAGCATCTTAAGAAAGTGAGCTGGTGACGCCTGCCAGGACATCTGTAAAAGTCACAGAACAGACATTTAAAAAGGAAGAACAAAAGGGCTTGTAAAAAAGGGAAAAAACCCACAAACCAACGTGGTCAGCCTTGACCACATGGCTTTTTACAAAGGCTGTAACACCTGTGTTGTTTGAGTACTGAGCACTCACCTTCTGAGGATTATATACAAAACAGTGTTAAAAGCTCTCCATTTATTTTTTAAACAAAGCTACAGCACAGGTTCTTCCCTACTCTTACAGGGACATTTCACTACATGTATGGAGAAGTCACTTTGGTGACAGTGAACATGAATGCATTTTCCATCATAGTTTCACCTGGAAGCAAAAGCTGAGTGTTTTAAACTGTACCTTGAAGTCAGCAAAGGGCTCCATACATGTGGATCAGACTCCAATAGTGGGACCATTGCATGTTAAATTCACTTATTTTTCATTTAAATTGTAACCACTTCAGAGCAGGGGTCATCCTTTATGTTGTGTCTATAGAGAGTAACCTCATGGGTCCAGTCTTCTAAATCTACTGTAATATTATTAATACTAGTATTCCACTTTGTCACTGATGGAGAAAGTGAATTAACATGAAAGCAAACATTTCACTTAGGGCTCTCACTGCCTACCCTGCATTAAGGAACTGGCAGCTTCTGACTACTAGCTAAAGAGCCTCCCTTTTAATTCATTATTTTAAAGTGTGCGCTTCAAGTTATTTTGTAAGCCTCATGGTTGGCTTCTTCAGGAGCCTTCCTAAAACAATGTGAAGAATGACTCATCGGGAAAGTCAGACATTCCATTTCTCTCAGTGGCGCCTGTCTATTTAGTATTATTACATGCTTGGCTGGTCTTGTATTGACAGCCATACAGCAGTGTGCCATACTACACTTCAGTGATGTGTACAGACTCAGGCATTAAGTTGTCAGTCAAATCAGGCTCTGAACTGAAGTCTCCCAGCAGCCGCCAGCTAATGTCAACAGTGATACCTCTTATTTTTAAAGGCCATTATCTGGATTTGCTTAGCTTTATGAAAGAACAAGAAATCCACCACTGAACCCCTCTGATCAATATAGAAAATACAATAAATCACAGAAAGTGGCCCAGTGCAGATCACACATCATCTACTAATGATATGGCCTGACTCTGTGATGGCCTTTAGTTTTTTTGAGTGCTAAATTCACTAACAATGGTGGGGAAAAGAAACAGACACAAGTGACTTAAAAATATTTCCTTGTCATCTCTGCCTTTTCATAGAATCATAGAAACGTAGGGCTGGAAGGGACCTCGAGAGGTCATCTAGTCCAGCCCCGTGTGCTCAGCCAGGACCAAATAAACCTAGACCTACCCTGACAGCTGCTCATCTAACCTGTTTTTAAAAGCCTCCAATGATGGGGGTTCCAGAGCCTCCTTCAGAAGCTTTATTCCAATGCTTGACTGCTCTTATAATGGGAAAGTTTTTCCTGATATTTAACCTAAATCTCCCTTGCTGCAGATTAAGCCCATTACTTATCTTATCTTCAGTGGAGAACAATGGATCACCATCCTCTTTATAAGACAGGATTTTAGCGTACAACAGGAATGGCAGTGCTATTCTTTAGACCCAAATATGCCAATAACCTCCAAATAAAAATGTGTAAAATAGGAAGTAGAAGGCAAGGAGAATCTGTTTGAGATAGGAAACACCACAAAAGGCATTAAAAAAAATGGATAATCACAAAGAGGGGTCTCACTAATTTGCACATGTCTTCTGGACTAGCAACAGAGCTCTTCCCTACTGCACGTGTAGGCACGTACCGACTGTTGTATTACAAAGAAGTTGGTGCACGTTTTTCTTAACCCACATATTCTGTTGAAAAGGAAATAACACAAGAACAATGCTAAAGCGGTACAGTGGAGAATGTGGTGAGACATCACTATTTTCACCTATCAGATATTTCTTTAAATAGCCAGCCGCAAAACATGTCTGAGCTAAAAAGCAGCTTGGTTATTCAGCCTATTAGCTACTGCAATATAGTACACCACTTCTTTTACTTTCTAAAGCACTGGTACCATAGGTGCTGACTCGGTGGGTGCTCCGGGGCTGGGGCACCCATGGGGAAAAAAAATGGTGGGTGCTGAGCACCCACCAGTAGCCCCCTACCAGAACCTCTCCCTCCTCCCCACCCCATGCACCTCCTGCCCGCCGGCGGGCCCTGCAGATTAGCATCTCCCCCTTCCCTCCCAGTGCCTATCGCTCGCTGCAGGTCAGCTGTTTCACAGCATCAGGATGCACAGGGAGGGAGGGAGAGGCGCTTATCTGCGGGGCTTTGAGGGAAGGGATGGAGTGGGGGCAGGGCCGGGCAGAGCTAGTGGGGGAGCATCCCCAGCAGATTAGAAACTCAGCACCTATGACTGGTACTCAAAGATCTAAGCAGGGAACAACATAATAATGACACTACTACTTTGAGATCTGTTGAAAAGCACTGTGTAAGTGCAATGGGGATTAGAATGAAGGGTTAACACAGTACCACCACCATGTGTATACATGAGTCTCAGACACAAAATGGGTAAAATTTTCTTAAGTGCCTAAGTCCCATTTTCAAAAGTGACAGCTGCTTGGCAGCTTCTCTCTCACTTATAGTCAATGGGCTCCTAATTGTATGCAGTGTTGTAGCCATGTTGATCCCAGGATATTAAAGACAAGGTGGGTGAGAAGGTCTTTTATTGGATCAACTTCTGTTGGTGAGAGAGAGACAAGCTTTAAAGCTACACAGAGACCTGAAGAAGAGCTTGAAAGCTTGTCTCTCTCGCACCAACAGAAGTTGATCCAATAAAAGATATTCCCTCACCCACCTTGTCTCTCTAATGGGTTCCTAAGTCACTTTTAAAAATGGGAGTGAATCACAGTTTGAAAGTTTTACCCACAGTGTTATGAATTCACCTCACACTTTGGTGCAAATCAGAGAATAGGCGTTCACAGAGCTGGGAGGGGGTAAAGCCAGCAAAAAAAGAGGAGAACCAGATGCCCTGAGTTCTGTGGGGCAACTCATGTTACTAGAGGCTGCAGCAGGATCAGGCTTCTACTTACAAAGGGAAAACTTATTTAAAAAAAAAAAAACACACGTTGCTTAGTTAACAGTGTCAAGGGAAATTATGACTATCAAAAATCTACTCGTAAGTAGAATATATAAAAACATTCCTCCAATGGAAAAGTCCCTCTTTACAGTGGCTATCAAAAGAGCCACTGACAGAGAGGGATGACTTCTCTCTCTCTTCCCCTCCCCCTGTAGCAGCTCTTCTGAGCCTGAACTAAAGCCCATTGAAATTAATGGAAAGACTACTATTGACTTCAATGGGTTCTGGACAACGGGCTTTGCCTATTCCACTTGGGTCCAAAACCCACTCAGCTTTCTCATGCATGTAGTCCCAAAATATTGCAAGATTAAAGTGTGTTCTCTCTCAGTGGAAATTTTGACCCTGATTGCCACAAAGATAAGAGGTTTTTCTGCAGGTTCAGTTTAGTGTCAGTGTCCTTGAGAATAAGGTTGTGCAGAAATCGGAAAAAAGTAGTGGTTTCCCCACAGGAAATCTGTGATACAAGTTGTAATAAAAGCCATCATTTGCTCGAGTGAGTGGGCTAAAAATAGCAGTGTGGCTGTGGCAGCATGAGCAGCAATCAGGCTAGTCACCCAGCTACATACACAGGGGTCAGGCAGGATTTGCACTCTGGTTGCAGCTGGATCTAGCCACCTGTGGCCAGGACAGCATTGGCATGCTAGCTGAAGCAGAGCTAGTGCATGTCTGTCCACGTGCCTCCAGCTGCTGTGAAGCCAGACCCTTGAAGTGAATCTGTTCTGGAGCGCTGGGAAAGGACAACTATAGTTGAAATACACCCACATTTTTGAGGGGGACTCTGCATGGCCCTGCAGAAGTGGAATCCAAGCTGGCCACAGTCTGAATGCACAGAGACTACTCAACACATCTGAGCCCCAAGTCCTGCTTATGGGCCTGTTTCTGTTTACACGGTGGTGTAAGTCAGGAGTAATGCTACTGACATTACACTGGAGTAAAATTGCTGTGAAAACAGAATCAAGCCTTTGGAGGGGGACTTAAGTGGTGCAGACCTAGTGCATTTCTGCCCACTTGTGCTGGGCAAGCACCTTCTCGGCTGCTGTGTGCCCTAAGATAGAGGCTCTCAACCTTTCCAGACTACTGTACCCCTTTCAGGAGTCTGATTTGTCCTTGTGTACCCCCAAGTTTCACCTCACTTAAAAACTACTTGCTTATAAAATCAGACACAAAAATATAGGAGTAAAATAAAGCACGTTACTGAGAAATTGCTTAGTCTCATTTTTACCATATTATAACCAAAAAATCAATTGGAATATACATATTGTACTTGCATTTCAGTGTACAGTATATAGATCAATATAAACAAGTCATGGTCTGTATGAAATTGTAGTCTGTACTGACTTCGCTAGTGCTTTTTCTGTAGCCTGTTGTAAAACTAGGCAAATATCTAGATGAGTTCATGTACCCCAGAAGACCTCTGTGTACCCCCAGGGGTACATGTATCCCTGGCTGAGAACCACTGCCTAAGAGATGCACACTGTAAGCAGAATTACTATCCGCACATTGTAGTAGTGCTGAAACTATTCAGGACTTTCACTGTGAACAAAATTACTCTCTGTTCACCAGTGCATTCCATTGTTAGCCACGATGCCACTTATTATGCTGAGGGCTGTCTCTCAGTGGTTTTGATTCAGGTCATCATTATCCTTTAGGAAGCTGGATCATACACAAAGTACACATGAAGGGCCAAACTCTGCTGTCAGTTATGCTACTAATTTCAGTAGGAGTGATGTAGGGCATAAACACACTGGATGATTTAGCTCAGTTCCAGAAAGTTCTATTACCAATGCTTATTGAGACTGATAGAATGACTCTCAGTCTTAAACCCCAACAAAAATATGTGCAAATTGCGAGTTTGCAAATATGGAATACAATTTATGAAGCTAATTTACCCTATTACTCGAAAGAGATGGTTCTCGCCACTCTAATCAAGTATACCTGAGCCTTGTATCAGCTGTCTAGACTGTCATTCTTTTGATTTATGTATATGATTTATGTTCTCTCTTAGTTGAAAAATTTGTTTTACATCAATTTTTTAAAACCAATTTCTTTTTTTAACGTAACTGCTGAGGCTTCCCATCCAGCGTTTGCACTATAAGACAGACCGTATAAACAACAACATTTTAGTAGGGCAACTATTCAAGGGAGTGACAAATCTCATCTGTCTGACAGCATTAGAAATTAGTTCCCATTAGAAGAGGGCAAATAGCAGGGTGGTGGTGGGTGGAAGCATTTAGACACATTTTTGACAAATCCTGACATTCCTTTTAATTTGAACGGATTTGAACCTGGTTTTGTCTGAGATTTCCAGTCAAATTGTGCAGGCTGTGGAGGTTTGGATTAGAACTATGCAAAGCAATTAAAGTAAGGATGGGCTTTTTGACAAAAAGTTTTGCTCAAAGATATAGTCATCTTTTCAGGCAGCTTGGTGCCCTGGCCAACAACTTATTCCTGCAAGGTGTGGAGTACTCTGCTCAGAATCAGAAATATACTGAGACACACACAAAGCTGGGTCTTATTCAAACCAATATCAGACCAGGCCACTGCCTCAATTTCCCACTCCTTTCACCACAACTGGTGCTTTGTAATTATTCTCCCCTTATGGGGTCTGGGTTAACAGTTCAGCTGAAACCTAGAAATCTATAGCCTTATTCTCCAGCTTGTTTAGTCATTCATCCCTAGATAAGATATTGGTGTAGTAAATGCATTTTCTAAATATTGATCTAAGAAAATTAATATATAAAAATTATCCTTAAGGAATAATTGGAGTAGGAGAGACATGGAAAACAGCAGGATTTTTTTCCCCAACAATCTTTTCCAATGGGACAGGAATCAGCACCAGTATGATAAAAATGTAGAACATACATGAAATTACAACTCTTATATAGATCGCAGAGACCAGCTTACTTACTGCAGGTTTATTCAGAAAAAAAAATATATATATATTCAAAATTATTGTTTTTGCATTAAAAAAGTGTATACATAGGTTTAACCTAAAATAAGGCATTTTAGTCTGAGGAAAACAAAAACAAAAGGCACGTCTTCATGAACGCGCAGCGTGTGCATATCTCCGACAACAAGCTATAGCTGCTCTAAGAACACAATGACTTCACTATCTGAACACCAGGCTGATGCCACAACATTTAAAGATACAACACACTATGACCTGGCCTCTGCTTCAGGTCTTGTGCAGGTTATACTTGTTAATCTGCATATTGCAATAACCTAGATAATAGATTTTAAGGTGTGATGGGGGCCATACTATGATTTTCTAGTTTGACCGCCTGCATAACACAGACCATAGAATTTCACTTAGTAATTTCTACAACAAGCCTGTAAATTCTGGTTGAGCTAGAGTATCTTTTAAAAAGACATCCAAACTTGATGTAAAGACTTCAAGTGACAAAGAACGCACCACAATACTAAATAAGACATTCCAGTGGTTAATTTCCCTAACTTAAAATGTTGTACCTTATTTGCTGTGTGGAACCACAGGCAGGCCTGAATTCAACACTACTCTAATATCATTCATAAGCATCCAGTTTCCCCACAAAATTGAACAAAGTTTGCATCTGGCGTCTGAAGGATATATATCCATTTTATGAAGATGTCACTCCACAGCATACATGACAATTGTACTATTGAGGTAATTGAATACACTTGGACATCAGCCTTGTTTCTCACTCAAACATACAAACTATACCATTGAATTTAATGGAACTATTCATGTAAGTACTGCTTACCATGAGCGGATAGCAGAATCCGACTCATCACATGAGAATTTTAAGTCTCACAGTCTCATGCTTTTTTGGTGGCAGGACATAGATAATACCAAATACAAATTCAAATGCTCACACATGTATGTTTTCAATTCTCTTTGAGGAAAACAATGCAGGAGATCGCCAATTTGATACGAGGTAAAAGCCGCCTCCACCACATTTCCTGTTCATAAGCATGCAAGGAACAGATGTCAAGACTTAAGATTGACTAGAAGTCTTCAGGTACATACTCAAATTGCAAGGCCAAAGCAGAACAGCACATCAACGTCTGCCAACATTTTGAAGCCAAATTTTGTTTGAGATAAAGGGGGAGGTCTTGCAACAAAACAGCAATATATGAACAGGTACGTCTTTTCTTCCTAATCTCTTGTTTCTGGATGTATTGTACAGAAAAAGTGTTTCAATGGATTACATATCCCCCGAGTATGTTGCTTAGAGACTCAAAGGCTGAATATTAATAATAATGAGTCATCATCGTAAACCTTAGTTAATCTCCAGCTAAGTGGGCCAAAGTGCATGAAGATTTGTTAAAGAAGAAACATTGGCATCATTTTTAGACTTAATTTTTGCCTGCACTGAGGGATCTGATTTTACTGTGTGCTTTTTCCTTTATAAACTTCATACGTGAGATCTTAAAAAGCAATTAGCCACGCTCTAATTAACTGCAGGTTAAGGACTCCTTTCCAGGGAATCAAACCTGTCTTTAAAGTTCACAGCCGAGGAAGCTTTATTAATGTTAAAATTAACATTCATCAGTCACTTAATGGATTTTTGGGTAAGGGTCATTACTACAGAACATTATCCCACTGTTTAATTGGAAAGAATATTTTCTTTTCATAGACAAAGTCAGAATTTAGTCTGCACAAAGAAGCAGAAGGACCAATAGAAGCAACAAAATCCACGGACTTTTATTCTCCAAATCACCCCTTAAAATCTGGATCATGTTGGTAGTGCCCAAATGTAATTCAATACATTTCCCTCTGTGACACAAAGTGTTAGAGGATGTGGTGAATCCAGTTCCAAGCGGACAGATGTCGGTTTCCATGAGAAATCAGAATTAATTGGGGGCTGGTGAAAGGTGGTGAACTGACCGCGTTGGGGGCAATCAATCATTTATTTACCCTCTGACTAGCTATAGCTTGGGCTGCTGCGGTGCTAAGCTCCCCCACATTGCTCCTGTACCTGACTTAGAGAAGCCTTCGTAGCAGTCTCAGATGAAAGAACCGAACTGAGAATGAACTGTCTGATCCCGCGTAGTGATGGCTTCTCTAAATCGGGTACAGGAGCAATGTGAGGAAGCTTGGCACTGAAGCAGCCCAAGCTATAGCTAGTCAGAGGGTAAATAACTGATTGATTGCCCCCAAACCAGTCAGTTCACCACCTTTCACCAGCACCCAATTAATTCTGTAAGAGAAGCCTTGCTGTGTCCCCCTCCTTTCCAATTAGATCAGAAAGGATGAGCAAGAGTTCAGACAGTGGATTTTTTATTCCAAACAGGACAAGATATTCACAAGATGTCTGAAGAGGGGTGTTAGAAAAGGGTAAAAAACAATTGCATTGCCAGAAAAATATTTTAAAAGAATCTTAAACATTTTATTAGCACTATAATGGTACTATCAATGTACAAAGCAATGTACAATATGCTAAAACAAAGGACAGCAGCCAAAAAGAACATACACATCATCCAGTTGTTGAAATTTACAGGCTAAAGCAGTGGCTCTCAAATTTTTGTACTGGTGACCCCTTTCACATAGCAAGTCTGAGTGCAACCCCCCCCCATATAAATTAAAAACACTTTTTTATATATTTAACACCATTATAAATGCTGGAGGCAAAGCTGCTTTTGGGGTGGAGGTTAACAGCTCACAACTCCCCCATGTAATAACCTCACCACCCCCCAAGGGGTCCCAACCCCTAGTTTGAGAACCCCTGGGCTAAAGGGACCAGAGGAAAGTGTGTGTTTCATTTAGTCTCCCCTCTCAATTTGACCCTTTGTTTGCAAACCAGTAATCCCTTGGCTGGGGGAAACATAGTAGCACAAGAAGTGGCATTAATTCAGAAGAGACCCAAATGCAAAGTGTTTTTAATATACAACCATGTCATGTATTAAATATATCTCCCCACAAGCTACAAAAATTGAAACTTGGAATTCCTGGTTCTCATTAGTTGTTTTATGAAGGTCTTTGGGCCACATTGTGACCCTCTTCCTCACACACAGAGGCGCATGTTGCTCCAAAAGCAGCTCAATTGACTTTGATAAGATTTGTACCTGGAGCAAGCTGCTCTTGAGAGCATGTAAATTATTAGACTCTAGCCCTTTATGTTTCTTTGTCAGAGAGTCTGAAAATGATCCTAGAAGCCCTTGATGAAATTGCAGATTTATTATAGTCAAGCTACAGTTATTCCTACAGATTCTTTGTTCTGAGACTTTTTTAAAATAAACACACAACTCAATTGTTTCAATCTTTTGTCTTATTTTTTTTTTGAAAAAGAGGGTTCAGTTTGATCACACTTATTTACATATAAATGGAGAGAATGCAACTAAATGTGGTGATAGAGATCTTTAAAAACAATCTCTCGCCTACACAAAATGTACTGTTTTTGCAATATATAGCAGTAGATTATGTGGATGAGAATTAAAGTTAGAGAAATTAATCCATAGAGTAATCCAAATGATGATAGAGAAATATTCTGACTTTTTTCCATTTTTCCTCACTTTTTTTGGTCCCCCTTAATTTTATTTTTTTGGGGATCTTTTGCACAGCTGGTCAATTTTTGCAGGTTACACCTGTTAGCACATATTGAGAGACAGCTTAAATTATCTGCAGGGACATTCTTTTCTGTGCTGAGCTATTGGGTTTCTCCTACCACTGCCGCCAAAGTTGTAGATATTGAAATAATTCATTTAGCATAGTAAATACAGGTAGGCGTCTATTGCAAGCATGCGGGTGATAAAGGATCAGATGGGGAAAAGAAGGGGAATGCATCTATAAAGTTAGGATATGGAAATACAGAAAATGAGCAATATCTTGTTTAGATAGTGAAATTAGCTTGACATTTACATTTAAAAAGGGTCGGACACACGGAGAGGCATTCTTAGGGCTTTATGGATATCTTAAGACTCATTGTTCATGAAATATATAAAAAAATGTTGGCTGACAAGCAGATCAAATATGTGTTCACTTATGTAAGAACGATTAAAGATTCAGAACAGAAATGGAATGTGTGTGTATTTATATTTCCAACTTAAATAAAAGCCAATAATAGAATGTTTGAATGAGGGCTTTGGAAAATAATTTTAAGATTTAAATGTAAAGTGACCCCCTGAGGAAAAAGCTCAATTGGGCGTGTCCCTCCCCTCATCCCTTTTAAATATTTCTTAATGAAGTTACAAGCCTTCCCCCGCCCTTTCAAATAGTTGTGGGTTTTTTAATTGTCTGGTTGTCTTTTTACATTAGAAATTTAGATCTTGCATCTCCTGGTTTTGCTAGGAGATTCTAAAGATGTAGGAGGCTTGTGACATCTTAAAATACCAAGGAAGTTAAACCTGATTAACTGAGAAGCGAGTTTTATCTAGACTGAAATATTGGTTTGTTATTAATGCCAAATTAAATCAAATGCCCCCAAAACTGCTGGGAGAACTGCTCATTTTAAAGGTTCAGTAACCCCTGCCTTTTCAGTTAGGGGCTGAGAAAGCTCAGTTCACACCTCAAATTGCTCTTCCTGCTCCAGCAAAGTCAGGGAGGATTAAAATTCACAATGTTCCTTAAGTAAAAGGACAAACTGGATTTTTGTTTTTTTTTAAATTTCAGGCCTTCTACACTTCAGAAAGGGGCACCATCTCAGCTTGCTTTTTTTTTTTTAAAATAAATAAATAACTTTCAAGCCACCTCTTTTGGGGAGACTCTTCTACAAAACTTTCTAATCCAGTGAACGCAGAAGTGACATTTTTATGCTACTAGTTTCCATTACAGCTCTTTATACTTTCCTCCCTCTCAGGCCACGTCATTTCCTTCTCTTCCCCATGCCTGGCAATAAAATGAAAGTGGAGAAAATGAAAAGCAAAAAGAAAGGTTGGGGAGGGGAGAAGGGTAATAAATATCTTCAGAAGGAGTGAGGCAAGCAACACCAGCAAGAATGATTTTGTGATTAAGGTACTGGACTGTGACTCAGGTGATCAGAGTTCAATTACTGGCTCTGCCACAAGACGTGTGACCCTGGGCAAGTCTGGAGGAGATCCCTTTGTTCCTCATTTCCTCCTGAGGAAGAAAGGGGAATAATGCACACATATTTCATAGAGATCTAAAGTCCAAGTTCTATTCATGATCCTCAGATAGCAGGCACTTGTAAACATACAAGGTGTTACTGGTGTTCAGACAGCATAGCTAAGGAGAGCCTAGAAATACTTTAGGCAGGCAGAATTGTGGTCTCAGAAAGCAAAGGCCTGAATGCTGTCTCAGACGCACTGCAAAATAATGGGAGAAGTCTCATAGGTAGCAACAGCTGTGATCTGACTGCAGCAGTGTGTCTTCTGGGAGAAGGAGAAAAAATTAGGGCTTCTTGAAACCAGGACTGCACTTGCCAAGAAAATATTTCTCTTAATATTTAAGAAAATGCTCTAAATTTTTCTAAGCTTTCATGACCCATGTGAGAGAATGCTAGCATTAGAGAGAGAGAAAGATTGATTGAATTAGAGGGAGCAATGTGGTTATAGTGCTCAAAATATTCCACACATTGTTGAACCCGAGGAATTACAGACCGGTCAGCTTCCTCTCAGTCCATGGAAAAATCATGGAGCAGGTCCTCAAGGAAACCATTCTGAAGCACTTGGAGGAGAGGGAGGTGATCAGGAACAGTCAACATGGATTCATCAAGGGCAAGTCATGCCTGACCAACCTGATTGCTTTCTATGATGAGACATGGGAAAAGCAGTGGACGTGATATATCTTGACTTTAGCAAAGCTTTTGATACGGTCTAACACAGTATTCTTGCCCGCAAGTTAAAAAAGTATGGATTGGATGAATGGACTATAAGGTGGATAGAAATCTGGCTAGATTGTCAGACTCAATGGGTAGTGATCAACAGCTCGATGTCTAGCTGGCAACCGGTATCAAGCGGAGTGCCGCAGGGGTCGGTCCTGGGGCCGGTTTTGTTCAACATCTTTAATAATGATCTGGATGATGGGATGGATTGCATCCTCAGCAAGTTCACAGACGACACTAAACTGGGGGGAGAAGTAGATATGGTGGAGGGTAGGGCTAGAGTCCAGAGTGACCTAGCCAAATTGGAGGATTAGGCCAAAAGAAACCTGATGAGTGCAGAGTCCTGCACTTAGGACGGAAGAATCCCATGCATCGCTACAGGCTAGGGACCAACTGGCTAAGCAGCAGTTCTGCAGGAAAGGACCTGGGGATTATAGTGGATAAGAAGCTGCATATGAGTCAGCAGTGTGCCCTTGTTGCCAAGAAGGCTAATGGCATATTGGGCTCCATTAGTAAGAGCATTCCAGCAGATCGAGGGAAGTGATTATTCCCCTCTATTTGGCACTGGTGAGGCCACATCTGGAGTATTCCATCTAGTTTTGGGCTCCCCACTACAGAAAGGATGTGGACAAACTGGAGAGAGTCCAGTAGAGGACAACAAAAATGATCAGGAAGCTGGGGCACATGACTTACGAAAAGAGGCTGAGGGAACTGGGCTTGTTTGGTCTTCAGAAGAGAAGAGTAACGGGGGATTTGATAGCAGCCTTCAACTACCTGAAGGGAGGTTCCAAAGAGGATGGAGCTAGGCTGTTCAGTGGTGGCAGATGACAGAACAAGAAGCAATGGTCTCAAGTTGCAGTGGGGGAGGTCTAGGTTGGATATTAGGAAACACTATTTCACTAGGAGCGTGGTGAAGCACGGGTTACCTAGGGAGGTGGTGGAATTTCCATCCTTAGAGGTTTTTAAGGCCTGGCTTGACAAAGCCCTGGCTGGGATGATTTAGTTGGTGTTGGACCTGCTTTGAGCAGGGGGTTGGACTAGATGACCTCCTGAGGTCTCTTCCAACCCTAATCTAAGTAACCCCACTTAGCCCCTGTTGCTGCCAGATCTCTGTACCTGTGAAGCCCCATTGACTTCCCTGGGACTCAGGAAAGACACAGAGGTCCCGGTATGCCATTCTCTCTCTCTTATTTAAGGGTTAAGGCCCTGATATGACAACAACTTGCAGTCTGGGTATCAAGTTGATTACAAGTCAGTTGGCTGTCAACGAAGAAGCAGCCATGTCAGCTAGTGGTTTCAGCAAAGAGCGGGAAAGCAGAGAGTTCTAAGAGAGGCTATGCCATACACTCACTGTGCCACTGTATCCTGGCAAGTTGTTGGACCTCCTTGTTGCCTCAGGTCAAATCACCCTGAAAACCAGAGGCAAGATCCGAGCTGCAGTGACTGAGGTCAATAGGACATAATGAGAACCACATTGTTGGTGCTCTACAGATAAAATCATCATACTACTATACAAACGAATACTGCGGGGGGGAAGAGGCTGAAAAGGCTAAAAGAGCAAGGAATGGAAATTTGATGACAGTTTAAAATGCTTCAAAAAGTGGCTGTGGATGATAGTGTGTAACAACCAACAACATTCTTTCAGAGAGAAAGTTATGGTTAAAAACAATTCTACAAAGATATGTGGGGGAAGCAACAAAGAGTCCTGTGGCACCTTATAGACTAACAAATGTATTGGAGCATAAGCTTTCGTGGGTGAATACTCACTTCATCAGATGCATGGAATGGAAATTTCCAGAGGCAGGTATAAATATGCAGGCCAGAATCAGTCTAGAGATAACGAGGTTAGTTCAATCAGGGAGGATGAGGCCCTCTTCTAGCAGTTGAGATGTGAACACCAAGGGAGGAGAAACTGCTTTTGTAGTTGGCTAGCCATTCACAGTCTTTGTTTAATCCTGAGCTGATGATGTCAAATTTGCAAATGAACTGAAGCTCAACTGTTTCTCTTTGAAATCTGGTCCTGAAGTTTTTTTGCTGTAAGATGGCTACCTTTAGATCTGCTATTGTGTTCCAGGGAGATTGAAGTGTTCTCCTACAGGTTTTTGTATATTGCCATTCCTAATATCTGACATGTGCCAATTTATCCTTTTAAGTAGGGACTGTCCGGTTTGACCAACGTACATAGCAGAGGGGCATTGCTGGCACATGATGGCATATATAACATTGGTGGACGTGCAGGTGAATGAACCGGTGATGTTGTAGCTGGTCTGGTTAGGTCCTGTGATGGTGTCGCTGGTGTAGATATGTGGGTAGAGTTGGCATCTAGGTTTGTTGCATGTATTGGTTCCTGAGTTAGAGTTGGTGTGGTGTGTGGTTGCTGGTGAGAATATGCTTAAGGTTGGTGGGTTGTCTGTGGGCGAGGACTGGCCTGCCTCCCAAGGTCTGTGAAAGCGAGGGATCATTGTCCAGGATGGGTTGTAGATCACTAATTATGCGTTAGAGAGGTTTAAGCTGAGGATTGTAGGTGATGGCCAGTGGAGTTCTGTTGGTTTCTTTCTTGGGCTTGTCTTGCAACAGGATGTTTCTGGGTACACGTCTGGCTCTGTTGATTTGTTTCCTTATTTCCTTGTGCGGGTATCATAGTTCTGAGAATATTTGGTGAAGATCTTGTAGCTATTGGTCTCTGTCAGAGGGGTTGGAGCATATGCGATTGTACCTTAGCACTTGGCTGTAGACGATGGATCGTGTGGTGTGCCCAGGATGGAAGCTGGAGGCATGAAGATAGGCATAGCAGTCAGTGGGTTTTCGGTATAGGGTGGTGTTAACGTGACCATCACTTATTTGTACCGTGTGTAACATTGTGCAGTCTATATGGTTTTATAAGAATATGGTAATGAGTGAATATAATGTAACTGGAATATGCTTCATGCAAAAGGTCTCTTGTAAGGTATCATTACAAAGCTTATAATCTACTGAGTGTGATCATCCTGTTTCTATAAATTTACCATTCTTGTATCTGGGACTAGAAATATAACTCTGAGGGCCTATTGGAATTATGCAAAGTGTGGGCCATTAATGGTGGTTTGGAATCTTAATGGCTCCCATCAACCAGGACAATTGACTGGGGCTCTGTTTGCAGGCAAGCCTTTCTGTGAGTCAGGCTGGGAGGAATGAAGGCTTGGGGTCTTACAGTGACATGTGATCATGTCACATGAACTGGAATCCATCTTTAACCTGGTGCTTTTCCAGTGAGTGGGGGTGGAAACCCAGAGAGAGACAAAGGATTCCTGCCTTATGCAAAAGATATATAAAGGTGTGGAATAGAACAAAGAGGGAGACCCATCATGAAGAATCCCCTAGCTACCACCTGAGCTGGAACAAGAGCTGTACTGGGGAAAGAATTGTGCCCAGGCCTGGCACGTGTCCAGTCTGAGGAAAAAACTTACTGAAGCATCTCTAAGGGTGAGATTATCTGTATTCAGTTTGATTAGACATAGATTTGCACGTTTTATTTTAGTTTGCTTGGTGACTTACTTTGTTCTGTCTGTTACTACTTGGAACCACTTAAATCCTACTTTCTGTATTTAATAAAAATCACTTTTTACTTATTAGTTAACTCAGAGTATGTATTAATACCTGGGGGAGCAAACAACTGTGCATCTCTCTCAATCAGTGTTATAGAGGGCGAACAATTTATGAGTTTACCCTGCGTAAGCTTTATACAGGGTAAAACGGATTTATTTGGGTTTAGACCCCATTGGGAGTTGGGCATCTGGGTGTTAAAGACAGGAACACTTCTATGAGCTGTTTTCAGGTGAACCTGCAGCTTTGGGGCACGTAATTCAGACTCTGGGTCTTTGTTGGAACAGATGAGTGTGTCTGGCTCAGCAAGACAGGGTGCTGGAGTCCTGAGCTGGCAGGAAAACAGGAGCAGAGGTAGTCTTGGCACATCAGGTGGCAGCTCCCAGAGGGGTTTCTGTGATCCAACCCATCACACCATGGTGTCTAGGAAGTGGACCTCCCGGGTAGATTGGTCCAGGCTGAGGTTGATGGTGGGGTGGAAGCTGTTGAAATCGTGGTGGAATTCTTCCAGAGTCTCCTTCCCATGGGTCCAGATGTCATCAATGTAGCATAGGTAGAGAAGGGGCATGAGCGGACAAGAGCTGAGGAAGCGTTGTTCCAGGTCAGCCATAAAAATGTTGGCATATTGTGGGGTCATGCGGGTGCCCATAGCGGTGCCACTGGTGTGGAGGTATATATTGTCACCAAATTTGAAATAATTGTGCGTGAGGAGGAATAATTGTGGGGGAAGGAATCTTATACCAGAGACCTGTGCAATTTGTGATGGGAGCAATTTTACTACCAAGTAGCATCTCCTGGCTCTTCTGGTACATTTCTAGCTCTGGCTACTGAGCAGTTGTTCTGTACAGATACAGGGCAATAATTGTGATTCTGACATTGCTCCCAGTGAAATCAATGGAAGCTTTGTCATTGGCCTCAGTGGTAGCAAAACTGAATTCTAAGGGTGTGATCCAATACCCTTAAAAGTCATTTGGGGGTTTTCCATTGACTTTAATAACCAATGGATTGGACCTTATGAAAAGGACACTTTACACAACTGCTGCTCAGCTTTTTTTTTTTTTTTTTTTTTTATTATTATTAAAAGCAGCTCTTGCAGTATGTACATCATTAGGGAATAAAAAGTGCTGCAACCAGAGGGAGCAGTGCTCCAGGTGAGCAGCAGCTAATGAGCTGAGCTGTCTTTTCTCAACAGGAGTGAAAGCCCTGGCCCTTCCTGCAAGGAAAACATTTCCCCCCGTAGACCTTTGTAAAAAATAGGCAAAGGAAGTTCAAGGACATCAAATGAGAATGACATTAAGGATCAGATCAGACCTGCTGATCAACATTCACTCCAATTGCCACCTCCCTCCCCATCGGCCCCTTTTCCAGCTCAGTCTTTCCCGCGGCATTACTGGAGTTCAAGTGCTTGAAATGGATCCCTGCAGGGGAGGGAGGGTGTTAAAGTGCTCAGATACTGCCATGATGGGAGACACAAGAACCTACAGAAAAGCAGATGTAGATTCAGGTTGCCTCTACTCATGCAGTTGAGTGTTTCTCTCTGGGAATAGTTTTCCTACCTCTTGGCGGATAAGAGTAGTCAGATGCATGACACTCTGCCCAGTTTTGTGGCTACGTCAGAGCAGGAGGTTGGAAACACACTACGGTCTTCTCACCTAGGCTTGATGGTGGAGAATTTGGATGAGCTAAGTTAGCATCACAAGATGAACCACTGTGAAAAATGAGGAAGGCATTTGGTGAGGGAGGGTCCTGCCTGGGTTCCTGTCCGGAGCACCAATGAGAGGAGGACATGGGATGGAGGGGCCTCAAGCTTCCCCCATATCCCCACACTATATGCACAATTAACACTGGCTGGTTATTACTTTAGGGTTCCTTTGAAGCTATTATTGCCAAGATCTGCCTCTGAAACCCTTTTGAGGTCCATGGACTCCCAGCTGCTTGTATTCTTACAGCGCTGGGTCCTCAACTTCTCTCCCCCATCTCAATGCCAGGGTAGAAAGACTTTGATCAGTAGCTCAGCTGATCAGGAGGAGAAAATGGCTGTTTTTGGTTGGGGAAGAGAAGAGAAAGCGAGAGAGAGAAAATTTTTCACTGGAAAGGAGGAGATGTGGAGAAGGAGCAGAAACATAAAGATGCAAGAATAGACCAACTCTTGGGGTCCCTTTGGGAAAAAAAAGCTCCAATATACGACCAAATAATGAAGTCTTAGTCTTTAAAGAGGCAAACTCCCACTGAAGCCAATAGTTTTGCCTGAATAGAGAAAAAGGCCTCGACTATCCAAGGAGTTATTTCAGAACACCTATTCCATATTAGCTCCATGTGGGAATGCTCATATTCCAGAATTAGTTTTAACTAGTTTGGAATAAGGCACTCTAATTCTGGAATAAGAGTGTCCACACATGGAGTTAATCAGGACTAGTTAATCTGCATTCAATTCACACTATACTTTATTCCAGATTAATTTTCATATAAAGGCTTGTCTATAACTTCAGAATTTGGCTCACCAACCCATGTAATTCAGCCACAAACTAGCAGTTTTTGAAAAAATATCTGTGCATTTGTGTGACAGAAGCCTTTCTATTTTCCTAGTAGTTTGGCGGTCATAAATTGATAACAGCATTTTGGTTTGACCTAGGCCTGGTCTACACTGAGTGGGGGTGGTGTCGATGTAAGATACGCAACTTCAGCTACGAGAATACCGTAGCTGAAGTTGAAGTATCTTATTCCGACTTACCTCCCATCCTCACTGCACGGGATCGACAGCTGCGGCTCCCCCGCCGACTCCGCTACCGCCGCTCGCTCCAGTGGAGTTCCGGAGTCGACGGGGAGCGCGTTCGGGGATCAATATATCGCGTCTAGATGAGACGCGATATATTGATCCCCGATAAATCGATCGCTACCCGCCGATCCGGCAGGTAGTCTGGATGTACTCTCAGAGTGGGGTTACATGTCATCACTACAAGTAGTTTATCAACATTAGTTTCCTACTCTGACATCCAAATGTTCTCACTAGTATTTAATTGGGTTGCATGTCAGTGGCTATGCCTGGAATAAAAAAATTAAAGCCACCACCTCAACTAAAGGGGGTGCGTGGGGGGGAGTGCAGCTTTTAGACAATGCATAATATGCAGGAATTTGCTTTCTGTTACAGAAATGGAGTTTGCATGCCACTATTCAATCTGGGGACTTCTAGCCTTTATGACTATGGCTCTGATTGTTTCATTGGTCATAAATATTTCATACTGCATAGCAAACAAGCAAAAAGGTAAGAAATGATGTTCGTGCATGCGCACGCAGATTGTATTTGAGTATTTGAGAGAGACTACAAACAAATTCATCACCACTGGGAATTTTCTGGCAAGCAGACAATGTTTTTAAAATGAATCTTTTTCTAAAAATTTGTTCTAGTACTAATGCATTTTTAACTTGCAAGGCACTGATACCTGATGTTACATGGTATGACAACTAAAAACAAAAAGCTTTCAAAACATCAGTATGACTCAATGATTTAAAAAAAGCTGAAAAACAACCCTCCAACCCTCTCCCCAAATGAGCCAGCCAGACATGAGGAAGGGGCAAATTTTAATTCAGATAATGTTTTCAACATTTTTCATGTAGACAATTTTCCCCATCTGTAAGTTTTAGCTACCTGAATTTCAGACACAACAGCTTGTATTAATGTGTACTTATAGCGCTATGAATCTAGGCGGCAATATTTTCTCCCTCTGAATTCAGGAATGCTTATATGAATTTCAGATTTCATCCAAATTCCATTTTTTCTTCGTTAGGAATTCAGCTCTGCTCCAAAGAGGGGGAAAAAGGTGTGTGTGTGGGGGTTGCGTATGTGTGTGCGTGAGAGAGTGTGCTCACCAAGGTAACTGTCAAGCCATCCTATTGCTGACAAAGAGGTGACTTATTTTGCTTCATGGATGCTAGCCCATGACTATTGGTCTGGTCTACACACAGATTTTACATAGGTATAATTATTTTTGAATGGGGTGTGATTTAAAAAAAAAAACAGAATCAACTATACCAGTACAACCCCTAGAGTGGATATAGTTACACCAGTATTAAGGTCGCTTATTCCCCTTCCTATATAGGAGTAAGCCGTACTGATATAACCACCCCTGGAGTGGTATAACCTTGTCCCTACTAGAGAGGGGGTTCTATTGCTTTAACTATACCAGTACACAGTTATACAAATTGTGAATAAAGAAGTCCTACGTAAACAACTGGTACTTGCAGTGCATGAGGAAAAGGATTTGGCTGAGAGCTGCTAAGGTGACACCTGCTGAATGAGCTGCAAGGTAAAATATTTTTATCATGAAAATGAAATTATTTCTAAAACTAAGCAAGGGAGCAATGAGATTGAGGATGTGATGTCCACGCAATCAGATTTTCTGAGAGGCACATTCTGGAGACCAGAACGCAGAACTGAGAGCCAGGAATTCTTGAATTCTAAACCCAGCTCCAACAATTAACCCCTTTGTGTCGTGGGACTCTCTGCTTCACTTTCCCTATTTGTGTAACAGTAGGTATCCCCTTACCGAGACATCACTAGTAACGTTTGTAAATCCAAATGAAGAGGAAAAGGTGGTAAGCCTGCCAAGGCTACTGCTTACTCACACAGCATTCTTTCATTGTTTCCTTGTTCTACCACATCCTGTTTATCTCCACCTAGTGTGGTGCATCATAAATTTACACTGTAAATTCTTTGGGCACAGTGACTGTCTTTTTATGGTGGGTGTATATGTAGTACTTAGCAAAATGGGGACTTAATGGGGGCTTGTAGGCATTAGTGCAATGTACAGAATATTAATAAACTGCGTTAGCCACAATTTAAATCTAGATACTCCTGAGGAAAAACATATCCTCAGTCTGAATCTGAGAGCCTACAGCTTTCAATCTCACACAAACATGAACAATGCTACTGAGACATTCTTAGACTCGCATCACGTTTCTCTGCATGAGTCACACAATACAATTCTGTTAAGAACAAAGCCGTGAAGACAGCAAATGGAACTGTTCAACAATTACACAATTAATATTTTCTTTCTGCTTAAACTACTTGTGTTTTAAAATATTTTCCAGGTTACACGTACAGAGACTATCAAGAATATAATGCAAGGTATGTTGAAGATAAATTATGTCTGATTTAAAAAAAGTTAAAATAGAGTATTAAGTTACAATGGCTGGATTTGAAGGAATGGACCAGAGGACATATGAAGGGTCTTGTTTGATGTACAGTAACTCCTCACTTAAAGACATCCCAGTTAACATTGTTTCATTGCTGATCAATTAGGGAACATGCTCATTTAAAGTTGCGCAATGCTCCCTTCTAACCTCGTTTGGCAGCTGCCTGCTTTGTCCACTGCTTGCAGGAAGAGCAGCCCGTTGCTGCTAGCTGGTGGGGCTTGGAACCAGGGTGGACCAGCAGCCCCCCCACCATCAGCTCCCCCTAAGTTCCCTGTGAGGCAGCCACCCAGCAGGCTATCAATTGCCGGCAGTTCAGCTGTCCCTTCCACCACTGCCGTGTGCTGCTCCTGCCCTCTGCCTTGGAGCTGCTCCCAGAGACTCCTGCTTGCCGTGCAGGGAGGAAGGGGGCGCTAATGTCATGGTGTCCCCCCTGCTCCTGCACTCCGCTTACCCCTTCCCCATATAGAGCAGGGAGGGTACACAGACAGAGAGACAGAGAGAGCTTGGGGCAGCAGCTGCTCTCTCAACTTCCTGATCCACTTAAAAAGACAATGCACTTAAGAGTGGGTTAGCTTACTTAAAGGAACAAAATGTACATCTCTCTCTCTCCCTCCCCCCCACACACACAAGGTGTGTGTCTGTCTCTGTCTGCTATGCTGTCTCCCCTCCCTTGTATTCATGTTGCCTTGTGAGAGAGGCTACATTAACAACGTGTTAACCCTTGAGGGCTCAGCCGAATGCTAGTTCATCATTTAGCAGCAAGGCATTCCCTGGGAAATATCCCTCCCTCTTCCACCCTCTAATCACCCTCTTCCACCCTCAACCAAGCTTCACAATCATCATAGCTGTGAACAGTATTAAATTGTTTGTTTAAAACATATACTGTGTATATATCTATACAATATAAAGTTTTGTCTGGTGAAAAAAATGTCCTCGCATTTACATTAATTCTTAGGGGGAAATTGGATTTGCTTAACATCTTTAAATGCTTAAAGTCGCATTTTTCAGGAACATAACTACAATGTTAAGCGAGGAGTTACTGTACATAGAAATATTTTTACAGCTAAAAGGGGTACTTAAGGAATGAAGGAAAGAATACAACTTGTAATGGGACATACTGCACCCACTTTATTAAGCAGTTGGAGGGAGTTCACTTAGTAGTATGAGAAGCATGATAGAGTTAATCAGTTTAGGATAGCAGGCTAAATGGGTATTTATTATTGCTTGGCCTCAGCGAGAATGAAGATGAGCCCTCCGAACTCACTGCTAACTGCTCTAATTAATTACCACTCCATTCTCTCTCAGTATTTGTACTTATATTTTACAGAATGTTTTTTAAAAAGAAACTGGCTCTGGATGATCTAACCTCATGTTTTTCAGAAAACTGAGACATTGACAAAGCCCTTCTCCACCCCAAAACAAACACATAAAAACCTTAATACAAAAATGCCTCCAACAATACCCTACTATTGATTTGTCTGAAGTTAGCATGTAGACAGCCATAACTGCCCAAACAATGAAAAATACTATTTGAAAAACTATACCCCATGGCTCCATTCATTCTGATCAGACACAGAATAAGGTGCATAGCTAGGAATGTGTCAGACAAAACATCTTTCAGTATGCAGAAGCCTACATGCACAATTTCCATTTTTTGGGCACACAGCATTTTAAAATATCTAGCCTTTAAATTATACCATTCATTGAGTATAGGATGCTCTTGAGCACCAAGACCTGGAGGATTCTGGATGTTCTATAATGCAAACTGGGGATTGCATTTGCCAATGATTTCTTTTTCCTTCTTCAGATCTGTTTTTCTCCTCTACACTTTCATCACCTTCAGTTTGTAGAGCTTTGAAGGTCAGAAAATATTTGGGCTAAGTGTGGTTTTTACAAAATGGATTACACACGCATATTAAATTCAAGTGAACTACAAGGATGATCTTATGATTAAGATCCTGGACTGGGACTCAGGAGATCTGGGTTCAACTCCTGGCTGTTCCACAGATGCCTTGCCCCAGTTCTCCTACCTGGGAAACGATACCTGTTGTCTTCCACACTTCACCTGTCTTGTCTATTTGGACTCTTCTAAGGCCCATACTGGTTTTTGTTAATTATCTACGTATGTAGGTCTATATGAAAAGTGCTCAGCGCAATGGGCTCCTAACCTTGATTGGGGCCTCCAGACACCACTGAAATTTAAATGAAAAAGGGTCAGGTTCACTATGTGCAGCATAAGATACTTCAATGCACAATTACAGAGTGAATTAAAATTATTTCTGATTCCCCATTATAGCTATGATGATGATTATACTGAAGAATGCCCAGTTTATGGCAACCTCAATCAAGAGATTTTAGGTAAGATATCTTATCCTAAGAACTTATTAAAATCAACATACAATAATTGAGACAGAATGATTAACATCCTTTATGAATGTCTCCTAAAACATGAATTTCTGAAGCCCTGTTTGTTGATTAAATGGATACACACTTGTTCCAGTTACAGGAGAGAGAAGCAGTGAACCTCCAGTTGCTCATTTTAAAACCAAATATTGCCTTAATATTAACCTAGATCAGGGGTCAGCAACCTTTCAGAAGTGGTGTGCCGAGTCTTCATTTATTCACTCTAATTTGAGGTTTCGCCGGTAATACATTCTACTGTTTTTAGAAGGTCTCTGTCTATAAGTCTATAATATATAATTAAACTATTGTTGTATGTAAAGTAAATAAGGTTTTTAAAATGTTTAAGAAGCTTCATTTAAAATTAAATTAAAATGCAGAGCCCTCTGGACCGGTGGCCAGAACCCCGGCAGTGTGAGTGCCACTGAAAATCAGCTCGCGTGCCGCCGGCACCCGTGCCATAGGTTGCCTACCCCTGACCTAGATCTTGGGATAGTGCCGTGACAGTGGACTGATTAGTGCAAACTGAGTTTTCTATTTTACTCTCCGGACATTAAGATATGTGAATGAAGAGGGCCATTTAAAGGTTCTCAAAAGCACATAAGGGCTAGTCTACATGCAGAGTTGCACCAGTTTAACTAAAGGTGCAATGTTAAACCAGCACAATAGGCTACGTGGGCTTATTTCAGATTCATCTAGGCTTATTTTGGTTTTTCGTAGAGAGATTAGCAATAGGTTTAAACTAAACTCAAAGACGACAGTGTTCACAAGGGGGTTTAACCAGTCTAACTAGAACCAGTGCAAATTTGTGTTCACACCCTCAGCTTCAAAACTGCTCTATAAGGGAAGGAGGAGATGTCCATTTTACCAGGGCATAAAATGAGGCACGAAAAAAAGGTAACTTGGCCCAAATTCATAGAAAGTTAGTGGCAAAGCGAGGAATAGAGCCGTGTCATTTTGCCCCCCTGGGGCCCTGCCGTTACTCTAACCTTAACTCCTGGTATTTCTCTTACCCAGGTATACCGTCTCAGCAATATTATCTTGGGAGACCTGACAAATCATATGGTGACTGACACTATCAAGTCTGTCAATGTTTTAAATTATCCCATAATTGTAAAGCTTTTTCTGGACAACCTAATACTGTCCAATAATGTGATACCGTGAAAATAAACTCTATCCAGGGATTTCCTATCTTTTTATTTCCTGGCAGTTGGGAGAGTGAGAGGGGGAATATAGTTTAGAACCTGAACTTCCACTGAAGTAGATTTGGAGAACTGAGCTCTATAACAGTGTGTCTGTTTACTCTTTAATCAGAGGAAGAATCTTCTAACCACTATGAAATTTTCTCATTTCTAATCATCTCTAGATGAATGTTGCTATGAACAAATGAAGGCCCAGCCTTGGAGACACGCTAAAGAAGTAAAGGTACCCTTATTTATATTCTTGTTCTTAGCCTTCTGCATTAAGGAAGGCACTTTGCCTCAGAGCTCCACACATGTACCCAGCGGCATAATATAACCCAAGACTTCAGTCTTCTCCTTACAAAAATGGACACGCTAATTCAGCAGAGCACTTAAGCATGTATGTAGGTGTTTTGCTCCATCAGGACCATAACTGAGGAAGTCTCAGGCTTGCAAGCAGCTAAGTACCAGCTAGATGTGTCAAACTTGTCAATTCCTCCATTAGTCTCATGACAGATTAGATGAAAGATGACATGTTGAAATCATTTTAGTATTTTGATTACCAATGTTTTCTAATGTGCTCAGCCATTTAGTATTGGGATACTGTATTAAAAACTAGAAAACCAGATTTTTTGGTTGTGTGGAAGAGATATCCACTACTATAAAAATCAAGCAATGGCCTGAAATTAAAAATGTTGCTAACCATTGCTAATAATAAGTTGCCAAGTAAGTTGCAAGCTGAAAAACATGGTAATCATGAATTCATTAAGGATACAGTTCTATATTTGATTATCTCTAACATGCCCAGTACAAGTACCCTTAAAACATAAGGCCCAGAGTCAGTACCACACCCTGTGGCCAACACCACACATCCCCCATACTCCCGGAGCAAAACCGGTGTAGGATTTTGCATATCCTGCAAAAAACCTGGCAATCCAAGTTAACTCTTTACCAGGATAGGGAAAGAAGAAACAGGGTTGGGAAACCATCTATTGATGTCTCTGATCCCAAAAATTCGGAGTTGACTTATACCAGTAGCTCTTAAAGTGGGGTTCCCACACCCCTGGGTGTCCACCTTGGGTTATGCAGGGGTCTGTCCCTTGAGCCGGGCCAGAACACAACAGCGTTCCGGCACTTTGCCACACAGAGAACAAAATGGCATCCTCTGCCCAGCAGGACCTCGCACATGCTGTGAGAGAGGTCACCTTGGCAGATATGTTCCAATAGTACCAGAAACTAAAGGGATCCAGGACATTTAGTCAGATGCCAAAAAAGGGGTCCTTGGCAGAAAATAACTTGCAAACCACTGACTTATACAATACACCCCTCATTCTTCAAAACTGAAACGTCTCACAAGAACACTATGCTGAAGGTTCCAGACTGGTGGGTTGCCTTAAGAAGCTGAAAATCTTAAAAGGTGTAGTGATTAAGAAAAGGATTAAACTGAATAAAAATGATTTTCCTCTCAGGTGGAAGTTGAAAGTCAGATGTGCTATGCCTCCCTTGATCACAGCATCAAGGAAAAACACAGGAAGCCTAGGAAAAAGAAAGCTCCTTCGTTAGAAGTGAATGAAGAAGAGATGCCATCTAAAAACAGCACCCTGGTTTCCCAAACTAGCATTTATCTCAACAGTGACCAGCTGGCTGCTGAAAATAATCCAACAGAGGAAGCCATTCATGATGACCCTATCAGACTGTTTGGCTTGATTCATGCAACATAGGAAGAGACTTCTAAAGAGGACTCCTGACCCAACTGATCACACAAGAAACAAATGAAAGATCTAGTTTATATGTTGGGGGAAAGAGACTGAATAAATAGTATCCTGAATTTGGGAGAATAGCTTGGTAAATGAAACACTGATCAAGGGTTTAAATGGGTAAGTGATGCATTCAAATTGCTGGGTATAACTGCAGACTAATTTAGGTCAGCAGGGAGCAGGATTTTAGACACAGACTGCTAAATTTTAAAGCAACCCAAAGAAGAACTGGCCACCTTTATATTTATCTATTTTGTAAAGGCGTTACAGGAGCCAAGTATCTCTCAGAATTTGCCCCCAAATTAGCAATTATCCTGCATACTTTATAGCAGGACTTTCTTCATTTCAGTTGTCCATGGATCCCACTTCAAGGGATCTAAAATGGGCCACATGGCCCTCTGTAAAAATCTAGCATATTTTGCCAGTTATTCTATGTTGTTTCAGGAGTGGTTTGGGAAATCATCAGAGGCACTTTAAGACTAGCATATTTAATAGTTAAACTTGTTTTGCTGTTCAATATTTAACACTTTCCTACTGTGACCTGCAGTAATATTTAAGGTTAATTAGAAAATAATGTAACTGCTTCAGTTCATTTCATTAGTGCTTTGTACATCCAGCAAATGTAATGATATCCCTTATATACTCTTAGCTTCCTATGGTGAACAGTACCAGAATCTCAAATCTCTACTTCTGTACCAATAACATTTTATCTGTCTGTATGCAACAGCCTATAAAAGAAAGTGGCAAATGATCTGTAAAATTAAGCCTCCTGAGGAGGACAGAATGTAAAACCCAGTAGAAATCATTGTCACTTTATAAACTATTTTAGGAAGACTGAGGAATAAAAAAGACTTTTCCTAACAATTCAGTAACTGTATGCATACGTCATACTTAAAACTTACAGCACAATTTTAGTTTGAAAGCTCTTTGGGTGCAAAGACTAATTTTATGTATGGCACATTTTGCGTGCTTTGTTAATAGTAGCAAACAATAACACACTACTGCTATAATGCTGCTGCATCTGGGTGCCAAGGCAAAGGGGTAGATTTTTCCCATATGAAAAGCATAATGGGCTCTGGTGCCATAGAAAAGCAGAAAGAACTTTATTACTCAAGGTCCCATTTAAAAGCAACACACAAATTAACTTGCTTTCCTATAAACTATTTAATTCTAAGTGAGATGTAGACAACTAATGTTACAGAGGCAGAAATAATGCTAGTAGGGAATCAATAGAAAATACATGAAGCATTATAAGAAAACAATTCCCCAGGCTAATGCCTCCCTGCCCCCCCCAAAAGAGGTAAATCTGAACCTAAACACAGAGACGACAGAACAAGAAATGCTATATTAATCTGGTCACCTTAGTTACCATAGTCAAGTGAGATTGAATCAAAGTAAACACTGAGCCTTATATCAACAAGTTCTTGGCCCCATGAGCCAAAAAAAGTTTTGAACAGCATCTCTGTTAATGGTAGGGTGACCAGATATCTGATTTTATAGGGACAGTCCCAATTTTGGGGTCTTTTTCTTACATAGGCTCCTATTACCCCCACCTCCTGTCCCGATTTTTCACATTTGCTGTCTGGTCACCCTAGTTAATGGTGAGATGTAAAATAAGTATTTCAACTAAGCTGACACCAAACAGATCTAGTACCAAGCCCCTTCAAGGTGATTAAAAATAAGGTTTATCTAACTAATTAGACAAGCAAACAGCCCCCAGGACAAGGATTCATGTTGTCACATTTATATTATATAGGGAATACAAAATAAGGAATATAATATTCTCAGTGAATACAATTTATGAAGCCTTTTATCTAAATAAAGATCAGCCAGGGTCCATTACTCCCTATGTTTCTCTCATTTTTTCAAAGGGCACTCCTACCCCACAGTACCCACTTGCTGGCTAGATAGCTCTGCTGAGGCCTGCCTTAGTTTCCTTTTAACTCAGTCTCCCTTAAAAAGTCCACGCAGGCCAGATATTCAGAACATTCCCCCTCCTGGGGTCCAATTTATTAAAACCTGCAGAAAGTCTTTCAAAAGAAAACTCAGACTTACAATCTCTTCATCCCAGTTTCAGCTGGGACCAGTCCCTCCTCCCGGAGGCTCTGTCTTCCCTATAGAGTTCCAGTACTGTTCACCTGCTGTGCTAAGCACAGCCAGCCTTCCAGGAGGCCAGAAATATAGCCTTTTCTATTGCTACCTTCCTCCTCCGGATTAGCAGCCCAGCCAGGGCCTTCTTATGCCCTACAATGCCTGTAACTGCTAACAACCTGCAGCTGTCTATCCCTTTGTAAGGCCCTTAAGTGCCTTCCCTTAAGCACAACTGGGCAGCAGGTAATCAGTCCAGGTGCACTAGACCCCACACTCCCTCTCAAAGGGGCCAGTGACATTGTAACACATTGCTTGTACTCTGTGCATGGACTGTATCTTTGGCTTCCTTCCCTCATGCTGAAAATCCCAAGTGTCTGATAATCAAGGTTCAGAGAACTTTATCAAGGCCCCAATTCCACAAAGCACTTATGCTTAATTCCCATTCAAGTCAGTGGGATTTAAGCACTTGCTATACTTAAAGTCCTTTACTGAGTTGGTACCTAAGTCAGTACACTTGGTTTCCTCTGTGGCACTGTCAGTCTTCACTGATTTCAGTCAAGTTATGACAATTTACACCAACCTAGGGCCTGCAATATTCTTTTACTTGTCCTTGGCAGTTTGGTGGGAGAAGTGAAGATGGAACTTATCAGAGATTCTCTCCCGCACTTAGCTTTCCCTCCCTGACTGATCACTGCAATAGTTAAATTATCTACCCGTCACCACAGCCTCCATTTTAAGATAAATAACCATAATGTTCATGTCAATAATACATTGAGACGCTTCTACTGTAGCTGTGTGAGCTAGAGATTTTTTTCTCCCCAGACTACAGAGATCTATATAACGAAGCATTTTGCTGGCTCTTTGGTCTCAGGTTCACTTTTTAACCTGGACTTAGCCTGTTGCGTTTAGGCACTACATCCCTGAAAGCCAGAACCTGGCCCAGCAATAGCCATTGTTGTTTTTTTTACAATAGTGGTTTCTAGGGGGTTGCTGAATGCCTCTTAAAAACAAGCTGTCTGGCAGAGAACATTCTTCCCTGCTCTTTGGGCAACATATCACATAGTGGACCTGACGTAACTTTTGGTGTTACTGATTAAATGTTTTGGTGTTATTGATTAAATGTTATATAATTACAACGAAATATAAAAGTGAATTTATTAGGATAATGTTAAGAATAAATATTTGCATTATTTAAATATTTTACTGTTAATGACAACAAACTTTTAAAATGCTACAATATAGTCTGAAACCACCTTCATCATATCAAAAGCATTTTTTACATTTGCTACTTTATATTAGACTAAAGTCAAAAGAAAAAGAAACAAAGACAGGAAAAAGAACAAAGTCCTAGTGAACAGGGGAAAGATGACTAAGACAAGAGATGGCAGACCAGACAGAAAAGGTACCCTGTAGAGCCAAGATGTCATATAGACTAGACGAGTGATATCTGCAAGTTTTTCAACAGTGTCACCTGGTAGAGCTCCCTGGATACTTCACCATTTCTTATATAGTGGATAGAACTAAATATTGAAAAACAAATGACAAGAAAGAATTCCATAATTTTTGTTATGTGCTACTCTCAGCATTTCTCATTCAAGAACTGCTAGCATCTCTCACTTGCAGAAATTAATATCAGATACAGGATCAAACTCAAATGCCTCGAGGTCTTTCCTGGACCACTTCTCTAGAATTCTAGTCTGTTAGGACAAGTAGGTTGGGATATATCTGCTTAAACTCAATCTGATAGCTTCTCTCTAAATATTTTCTACTATATCTTTACTGAGTAAGAATTGTACAATACTGCTAGGCAGGAATGGACATCACCTTCTATCACCATATTGGAAGTATTACCCCTAGAACAGCCAGGGCCTGTCCAAGGAATATATTCAAATATACTTTAAAGATGTTCTGGAATAGTTAAGATAAATTATGCATGCAATATTTCAAGGATAGAGAGGATTTGGGATCACTGAATGGGGAATTTTATTTTAAAAGATCCATTGGAAAGGGTATTTGCAGAGCATATCAACTACTGTTCATGTGTGTTTAAAACAGGAAGAAACATAAGCCAACAGAAATATATAAGAAAGAATTGTTTGTGTTTATTGTTAAAAGGCAGACATCATCCCATGGAAGAATCCAGTGTTCATAGTCAAAAAAACACACCCAGTGAATGGAATCTTATAACTGATTTATGTTCCTTTGTGCCACCTATCCTGGTGGGTATAGCAAACAAAAAGAGAGCGCTTGACATTGGAATGAAGGACTTCTAAAACTACATACACAAGAGCCTTTTCTACTACTAAGATTAGTGACAACCTAGCAATGCTTTCTGTAATATTAAGGAGAGGTTTTGCCTACCTTTCACTCGATTATTTTCCCAATAAAATTATATTTAAAGTCAATATGAACTGGGTATCTGAACTGTTAGCTGGGGAGAGTTGTTGCCCTTAGAACAAGTTTTCTGGTTTCTCAAAGAACAGATGAGAAGTCTTGCATCTTACACTGAGATTGAAAGCTCTTTTGGGTTAGGACCATCTTTTTGTACTGGGGCTCCTAGGTACCTCAGTAATACATACATGCAACCAACCAACCAGATGACTACCTCGGTACAAAGTCACATGCATACGGAACACTGGTTTTCCTTCCTAAGGAGTGCAACAATGGCCAGTTAGGGTGATTGTGGACACAAAATGTATGTACATGTGATCTAATGGGCACCAGGCACCTTAAAATGATTCCTCTAACTTTTAGGAAGCAGCATCAAACCTCCCAGGACCTGTTGGGAAAGGGAAGCATGCTCCTGTGGCCTGAAAGAGGGCTGTAAAGCTGCTGTGCTTGCAGCAGTTATACTAGCAATTACATTAGAACAATCTTCCTGCCAAGAAAGGAATAGGAAGTGGGGCCATGAAAAACAAAACAAACAGACCCATAACACAATGAAGTGTTTGCAACAGCTAGAAAGTTTTATTCATGGAACAGAAAAGATTACCCAGCAATGGAAGTTAGGCCAAAACGTGCACCAATTGAAGTGATGTGCTCTGTAAACCTGGGAGAGCATTTGCCCTTGAAGTACCTACCAAACATGGGGTAGGTAGACAAATTTGTCCTGTAACAAGGGTTGAACAGCTGGAAAATATATTCTATCTTCCCTAAGAATAAGAGCGTGAATGCTTTCTGATGCCTCTGATAGGTTATTGCATATATACTGGCCTCACTGACACGTTATTTTTTCTGTGCTTTAGAGTATATGGACCTTTATTACATCACATTATCATGAGGAAATTGTCATTTATAAGACTGGGAATGATGAAATTGCAACACCAAGTTTATATTTAGTAGTGCTGTCAATTAATCGCAGTTAACTCACATGATTTAACACACAAAAATTAATCATGATTAATCGCAGTTTTAATCGCACTGTTAAACAATAGAATACCAATTGAAATGTATTAATTTTTTGGATGTTTTTCTATATATTCAAATATATGGATTCCAATTACGACACAGAATACAAAGTGTACACTGCTCACTTAACATTATTTTTTATTACAAATATTTACACTGTAAAAATGATAGACATTTTTCAGTTCACCTCCTACAAATACTGAATTGCAATCTCTTTATCGTGAAAATGCAACTTATAAATGTAGATTTTTTTTGTTACATAACTGCATTAAAAAACAAAACAATGCAAAATTTTAACGCCTACAAGTCCACTCAGTCCTACTTCTGGTTCTGCCAATCGCTAAGACAAACAAGTTTGTTTACATTTACAGGAGATAATGCTGCCTACTTCTTATTTACAATGTCACCTGAAAGTGAAAACAGGCATTCGCATGACACTTTTGTAGCTGGTATTTACATGACATATATGCTAAACATTCGTATGTCCCTTCATGCTTCGGCCACCATTCCAGAGGACATGCTTCCATGCTGATGACGCATGTTAAAAAATAATGCGCTAATTACATTTGTGACTGAACTCCTTGGGGGAGAATTGTATGTCTCCTGCTCTGTGTTACCTAAATTCTGCCATATATTTCATGTTATAGTAGTTTTCAGATGATGACCCAGCACGTGTTGTTCATTTTAAGAACACTTCCACTGCAGATTTCACAAAATGCAAAGAAGTTACCAATGTGAGATTTCTAAAGATAGCTACAGCACTTGACTCAAGGTTTAAGAATCTGAAGTACCTTCCAAAATCTGAGAGTGACGATGTGTGGAGCATGCTTTCAGAAGTCTTAAAAGAGCAACACTCCATGCAGAATCTACAGAACACAAACCACCAAATAAGAAAATCAACCTTCTGCTGGTGGCATCTGACTCAGATGATGAAAATGAACATGCATCAGTCCAGACTGCTTTGGATTGTTATCGAGCAGAAACTATTATTAGCATGAATGCATGTCCTCTGGCATGGTGGATGAAGCATGAAGGGACATGAATCTTTAGCACATCTGGCACGTAAATATCTTGTGATGCCAGCTACAACAGTACCAGGAGAACAGCTGCTCTCACTTTCAGGTGACACTGTAAACAAGAAGCAGGCAGCATTATCTCCTCCAAATGTAAATAAACTTGTTTGTCTGAGTGATTGGCTGAACAAGAAATAGACTTGTGGACTTTTAGGCTCTAAAGTTTTACATTGTTTTATTTCTGAATGCAGTTTTTTTGTACATAATTCCACATTTGTAAATTCAACTTTCATGATTAAAAGATTGCACTATAGCATTTGTATTAGGTGAATTGAAAAATATGCAAATATTTGTAATAAAAAATAAATATAAAGTGAGCACTGTACACTTCATATTCTGTGCTGTAATTGGAATCAACTTATTTGAAAAATGTAGAAAACATCCAAAAATATTTAAATAAATGGTATTCTGTTATTGCTTAACAATGCAATTAATTTTTTTAATCGCGTGATTAATTGCGATTAAAAAAATTAATCACTTGACAGCCCTAAATTTAGTAAAATATAATCTATTACACTTTATAAAAAACTGCCAAATCCAATAATGTATAAAAAATTTATTAAGCAATTAAGATTTATGATGAAGTAAATTGAAAATTAAACATTAAAACCTCAAATCTGATAGTACAGCCACATTACAAAGTCATAATACATTATACTGCATTTGGACCTTCCAGACCAGTGTTTCCAGGAGCTTAATAATGTGCATATAAAAAGCAGGAGTGCACAGGAGAGGCTAGGAATTCTGGTGGAATACAAAGCCAATGTACATTATTATTAGCATATTAAAATCCATGTCTATAAGCAAACAGAAAGAAATGCAAATCACAAACATCTATTATGACAAACACTACTAAATATAAAAGTTTAACAAATAAGTCAGCCCAAAGAAGGAATCTTGATTCCCTCCAGTGGACTTCTGGGGCCAAATGAATTACTCCTCATTAAGGAAAGGTGCCCTGCCCACGTTGGCTGAAGGCGAAGCTGGTCTCCAAGGAGTTATTTTGGATGAGAGGGAACGTACATAGCAGGACTAACTATATACTAGAGCACTATTCCTCAGCTCTCTCCCTATCAAAAAATGCAATTTTCAGATTGCAATGGTTGATTAAAATGTCTTTGATGTCTTTACAAATTTATAAAATAATATTTTCTCTGTAGCCTTTCAGAAATGCTCCTTCCGTATCTTTAGTGATGAAGTCTTCCAAAAGAACACCTGAGCTTTTCTCTTTCCCATCATTGTAGCTGAGTTTTCTGGATACCCTGGAAAAGAATTTTAGATCATAAGTTACTGGTAATTAAAAAGCATCCATACTAACTGAATCTCCAAAGAAGAGAATAGAAACTTAACACCAAAGCAAAGAATCTAGTCACCTTAAAATATTAATGGCAAAATGCAATAGGCCTAATACAAGAATTTCCACATCCACCCAACTGCCGAAAATCCTTTATTTTTTCATTGTATTAATGCCTAAATAATATGAATAAATTAAATTTAGGTTAAAAGCTTTAAAAACAATCTACTACATGTGTACAAACATAAACGTAAATTAAAGTTTTGCTCCACTGAAGCAAATACACCTATACAGAATTCATCTACAGCTCCATTTTTCATTTTCCCCCTCAGGAATTGAAGGATTGGCAGCTTGTTATTTAAATTTGTTGTAAAAGAATCCACTCTGTGATCACACCCTCAAGTGGTCCATCGCAATACAGTCTGAGCCAACAATTCATAACTGATCTATAATAAATCTGTTAGTTATTGATCTTTCCTTCTCTGAAGTTGATCTTTTATAATTAGCTTCTTGCTAGAGGTTGCCAAATCCAACGTCATTACAGACACAAGAGGACTTAGCTGGTTCTTCTCCAGCTGTTGATTAGAACATACAGCAGCTTTGCTATCTACTTGACTATGATTTCTGAAGACTTCGAAACCACTCAGGACAAGTTCCATTTCCAGGATGTTTACTGCAGTCATCTCTTGGACCTCTAAAGCTATTATAGCACTGGCCTGAGGAAACTATCCAGCTGAGTCTTAATTCAGGTTACACAAATGTATAGTCACTGATTTGCAATTAAGGAACACATTTTCTATTCCAGATAAGTTAGCAATCCAACACTCACTAATGCTTTTCACATGAAGCCTGTTACTTATATACATGAAGAAAAAGAAAGTTTCTGGCTCAAAACAACTTGCCCATATCATAGGGAGAGGTTTCCATTTATAACAGAGGGAAGAAAAAAGCATGAATTAAGAAACCGAGTAAAGATGTAATAAAAAATATTTACGTGGGCAAGCTCAAGCAAAGCTCACAGAAAGACCACCTATCCATTAACTTGCTCAAGATCATCCACTAAATCAACTATTTTTTAATCTCATATATAAATGAAAGGCCTTAACCAGAGAGAAATTCCATACTTTAATTAAAAAAGAAAATGAAAAACAGCAAACAGTTAAGCAGGAGTGGAAATGAAACTGCAGAAACACACACACACAACCAGCCTACTACATTTTCTGTATACATCATGTGTTAGAGAAATTGTTTTTGAAAATATAGTTTTGTAATTTTTTAAAAGGTTACTACTGTATTGTGTATTCTGTTGCCTATAAAGCTGGATTAGTTATGAGTCTACAAGAACAAGACTCTGAGGGAGCTGACGTTTCAGAAATCTGTTACCTTAATATTTTCTAAACAAAAATCACAAATTAAAAATATTTGCCCTCTGGAAAGCTGGAAGTCTCCCACTTCCAGTGGTAGATAATATTGTACCTGTTTCTAGCTTTAGTATGCCACATGATATCAAAACCTGAACCTGTCAATGTACTAAAGTTATTAATCCTGGGTCTCGAAAAAGTAATAGGATTTAGGGAAGGACAAGTGATGGAAAGAGAAGCAAATTCTGTGGTACGTTTAAAAATACTTGCGGATGTTAAGTCAATCTGCAGATTGGAACGTTAGTGCTCTTTCAATATAAGGATAAGGCAGACGAGATGTCTGTCACATTTCATACTTTATCGTATATGCCATACATGTGCACATATATTTAAATAAGGTATTCCTGTATCATGTATACATACCAACTACAGTAGGGGTCTGCAACCTTTCAGAAGTGGTGTGCAGAGTCTTCATTTATCCACTCTGATTTAAAGTTTTGCATGCCAGTAATACATTTTAACGTTTTTAGAAGGTCTCTCTCTAAATAAATTATTGTTGTATGTAAAGTAAATAAGGTTTTTAAAATGTTTAAGAAGCTTCATTTAAAATTAAATTAAAATGCAGAGCCCCCCAGATGGGTGGCCAGGACCCAGGCAGTGAGAGTGTCACTGAAAATCAGCTTGCGTGCCACCTTTGGCATGTGTGCCATAGGTTGCCTACCCCTGAACTACAGCCTTTAAATCTTAATGTAAAGAAGTCCTATGATACAATATATTACAAAAAGTCAGTGACCGATGGATCCTAAAATATAGGTTATACAAAGAGTAATGTAGTGTTATCAATTCAGTGATAAACTGCAGTCATTTTTTATCATAAGTCCATAACCTATATATAGGCCCCCACACTTCCCCAAACCACCACATAAAGAAAATAAAAAATAAGGAGCACAGCACATTTGTAAACCTTTTCTTTAAAAACAAACAAACAAACAAACAACACACTTATTTTGCTGCTATTTTGTAACTACTGAAAAGTCACTTGCCTTTGTTAATATTTTTGTGCACTTCTGGACAAGCCATTACTTTGCAATGTTCTAGGCATACTTGCATAGACATTTGCAATCCTGGATTCTGGTAATAAAAATAATGGGGTCATAAGGTTAAGCATCACATTGAGCACCCTATCCAGTACAGTATGTTAAAATATTGGACTACTCTGACCTTAGGAGCAAGCTCATAGTAGCAGTTCTAAGTATTAAAAGAAAGCAGCAACTTACTTCCATCTGCAAAGTATAATGAACATTCTTTGCGTAAAAGCCTCTGGCCAAATTTAATTTCAAATACAATTTGTACTTTATAACAGTAAACATACTTAAATGTAAAACTAATTTCCTTTAAAGACCTTATAATTTATCAGCATTAGAAAAGGATGGAAATATCTTGCAATTAGGTTTAGGATCACAAAAAGGCATTGCAGAGAGCTGCGAACATCAGTTAAGAGAAATAATACTAAGGGATATAAGAGGTTAACAACTCAGAGCAAACAATAAAATGAGACTCATCTTGTAAAAATGTGACCTAAAGAAATACTGTTAACATGAAAAAAAACCTTATTTCTGAAGAATTTGTACCTACTACACTTACCAGAAACACAGATTATTAAAACTAAGGCATTAACAAAAAAGTATATTTTTTTCCAGTCTGTTAACTACGTGCATTTGAAATTGTTTTATGCAGTTTGTCACCATTTCCCCTGCATATTGAGTTAGTTCTTCCCTTGCTGAAAAGATCCTAGTGTAACAGAAAAACATTTTAAAAATAAGTTAAATTTGAAAGTGTCCATTCATATATCTAGGGAAAATAATTCAGAACACAAATGTTCAATGGGAGTGAGAAACTTCTCAAACAGAAATGCTGAAACTGATGGCAGCAGACAAATTAGATACACTTTTGCAATGCTACCTTGTAGGGAAAAAAGCTAGTGCAATTTGCTTACATAGAAACATCATATCAGAGTAGAAACAGTCCCTCTTCCATATCGCTTGTATGTCATCAGACATGGAATACTGCATTCAATTCTGGGTCTCATTATTAGAGCCCTGTGCAAATGCAAAATTTGGATTTGCATTTATCTGCAATCTGCAAAAATGGTTCATGTATACAGATATTAAGCAGGTATCTGCGGATTTGCAGGGTTCTACTCATTACTGGACCTATACTAACTGGACAGAACTTAGGGAACAGCAACAAGAAATGACATGGGGGGGCCACTGTGATTGATTTATAAAGAATGATTAAGACAGTTCAATACTTATAGTTTGGCAGTGACTGTTTAATCAGGTATGAACTGGGACATAGTAGTGGGCTACAAAATATTTAAGTAGTATAAACATACCACAGATACAGAGGAGTATCTATAATAAAGGCATTATATAATAAAAATGTCAACATTTTGGTTAAATATCAAAGAGGAAACAACCTTCCTGACAGCAAAAGCTATTTAGATTGAAGAATCTTGACTCAACAGAGGTGGTCGAAGCTCCATCACCTGGATCATGAAAGGACTAACTGTGCAAAACAGGAAGTGCATAACAGGAAATAAAACTTTGAAGTGGAATGGAGATGGGCTAGATAACCTCATAGGAACGTTTCCTCTCTACTTTCTGTAAACGTATCCGATATTGTCACTTTTAACAAGCAGATCAGGGCGACAACTTTAAAGAAAAGAAAGTCAAGTTTGTTTACATACTATTTTCCACTTTTCTTCTGACAAAATTATTCATCCCTATATATCAGGGGTGTCCTTCTTTGGGAACCCCAGAATGGACATTTCATGAGACAATATCATATCCCCCTTGGAGAGGATATTTATGTAAACAACTAGTTCAGAGATCACAGAAGGTAGATCAGAGTAACTGAAAAGTTATCACTAGGAGATTCCAGGGATGTAAGGCAAGGATGACAAGAGAGACAAGGGATATCAGAGGAAAATGACACTTCCTTTGAGACCAGAAGCTGGATCTCTGTCAATCTATTCTGTCAAAGGGTAACCTCTGGAAAGAGATGTGGTCCCCAAAACTGTGAAATTTTACTACTCTAATTATGCTGATGATACCAATCTAGGTTAGCTGTTGTACAGATTTAGCCCGGATCTACAACTAGGAGAGCTTTGCTGGTGTAAGTGTACCACAATGGCAATGCACGCCTAGTGCAGATTCAGTTTATACTGGCAAAACCAAGCTTTTGCCAATATAGCTAATACATTATGGATAACCTGAAAAATTTTGCTTGACTAAATACTGTTGTAAGAGAGCAAGCAAGACTCTGACCAGAAAATTCTTTCCCCTTACAATGACTTCTTTAAAAATCTTAAGGGCTTTCCTCTGCCCCTGCTGATGTGTATAAGGGTCTTTTCATCAAGGGAAGAGGCCAGTGTTTGGGTCTGCCCATTTCCCACTTGTCTCCTGCTTCTGTTACACTACTGACTGCATGCCAGCTTCAGCAGCAGCAGCAGCAGCACTGAAGCAAGACCTCCCAACCTCTAACTCTAGAGGAGTCCCAAAGAGTGAAAAATCCCTCTCCTGGCTCCCACTACTCCCTTGTCTACACTATAGTTTGGGGAAGGAAGAACAATCTTCCTGTCCCCACCCCCAGCCACATACAAAATGGTCTGTGGAGGGAAGAAGGACGTCCCTCTGGCTGTCCCTTTTTGCCTCTTGCCTACACAGGGCTCCCAGGAAAAGGGTACACTCTCCTGGCACCAAACTTAGAAACAGCAGAAGCTCTTCTCTTGTGTTCCTGGTAAAAAGTAAATGCCCCCTTCCAGGCACAAAGGAGAGGCATACATGCTCCCCCCAAGAGCAATGCAAAAGTGATGACATGCTAATGACAACTCACCATTAACAGAATCATGAAAAGTGAATAAATACAGTGCTGTCAAAATGCACAAAGTAAAAAAAAGCCGAGGAAACAGAAAAAAAATCCTGAATCACTTTCAGGTTATCTTATGTACTTCTTGCAACAAGAGGATGTATAACACCTCCATAGAGTAATGAGATTTTTCAAGTTGACAGTGTCCCCATAAGCTTCAGCCTGGAGATTTTATGGCCAATTTAAATGGACCTGAAAGTAATGTATTACATTGGAAATATTGACAGCTTTAAACTATGAGAACTACTGAAGCTGGTGCTTTTGTATCTGAAGTAGCTTATTTTAAATCTCAAGCTTCAGATTTACAATTCTCAGCAACTCTTTATGATGGTAACTACAAAGATTAGGAATTTTATAGGACCCGGGAGTTTGTGCCTATCTAATCTCATACCAGTTTAATTTTTCAAATTCAGAACTTGAGCAAATCCTCTTGTTGACTCGGTGGCAGCACTTTAATTTAGTTTAACAACTAAATGTCAATACCTAAAATTCCATCAGTTTGTTTGGCCATTCCATAGACATAAAGCTGCATGTTTCAAATATTTGTTCTTCTGAATGTATGTTTTCTTTGTTAGGACGAGACTGTACTACTGCCCCTATAAATTAAGTAAGTGGTTACGTCAGATCTACACTTACAATGCTGCAACAGTGCAGCTACACCACTTAAGCGAAGACACACCTATGCTGTTGGGAGAGCTTCTCCCAACGCCGTAATTAATCCACCTCCGCAAGAGACAGTGTCTATGTCAACGGGAGAGGCTCTCTGCCGACATAGATGGTCTATACTGAAGATTAGGTTGGTATAACTATGTTGTCCAGGAGTGTTGATGTTCACACGCCTGAGAGACAGTTATACCAGACAGTCTGCAGTGTAGACCTGACCTAGGCCATATTTGTAATCTTGTTACTATGTAACTACCAGTTTTGTAGAGCTGGAAGCAGGATCTCTGCAAGAGTGGGAGTAAAAAACTTTTAGTTCTTGAAAACATGATTAACTAATCAGCGACTTCCCTATTACACATTAACTGATATTAGCTATGTATGATATTAGCAATACAGCAGAGAAGGGGAGCAGGAAAACCAGTATTTATTAAATGAAGCCTTAAGAAGAAAATTCTGATCTTATCCAAAGAAAAAAAAGTAAAATACTCCAACAACTCTCAAGTTGTGGTCCAGGATGCCCTTCTTAGAGATCTCCAGAAAGGAACATTTTGAGAGATATTGTTTGGAGAAGAATGGGAGTCCCTTAGGAAGAGGTCTGCAGAATTAATGAGTTGGAGATGTCCTGGCTTCCGCTTAAGAAAAGCCCTCCTAATTGATAAAGTAATTCATAATGCCTTTTGAAACTTACCTTGCACAAAAGTACTTGGACTAACCGGATAAGAGTGATTTGAAGACGTATGAAACCCAGAATCCTGAAAATGAAGCACTGAGAAATTAAATCAAAGTAGACACTTACAAGTGTGTTACAGTTAACAGCCTGGGTCAGAACAAGGAAATGGGAATCCTGCACTAAGGGCCTGATTTAAAACCCACTGAAGTTAATAGGAGTTTAATGATTCTAGGCCATTACTCAGTTTCCCTGCCTGCCTCTCACACGGGGCTGTGAAGATGATTTAACAATGCTCATAGTTTGACATTTTATTTCTTTTAAACTCAATTGCAATGAAATAAGAATAAACTAATACTTTTGTTGATTATTTTTAGGGGCCTTATTTCCTAAAATGGGGAAATGGGATTAGGGGGCCCATGAGCTTAATAACACTTCAAGCATTTCAACCATACTGGTCAAAAAACGGAAGCAGAAATTTTAGATTGACTTAAAGCTTCTCTTGGACTAAATCAATCTTTTTTCAAAATGACTGTAGTACAAGCTATATTTTTTTACCGTTCTGCACATTATCAACCAACAATAGTATAGTAAAAGTGTCCTTACAAAGTTTTCAGATGCCTGACTTTGACAATTAGGGATATCAAATATGCCAGGAACAATCCCATCCATCACACTTGAGAAATCCAGGCCAGATGTCTGAGGATTAATATTTTTTCTATGAGTAGACTGATTACTAGCTCTAGGAAAAAAATCTTCAGGTATATTTTTCAGTCTCTTTACAGGTGAAGACAAAAGATCTTCATTATGCAAATCTGCTACTCTTTTAATTCTGGTAACTGAAGGTAAAGTTCGTATGGGTGAGTTAATTAAAGCATTTACAGTTTCTGACATCTGTATGCCTTCATATTTCCTTAAGTTCGAAGCTCTCAGAAATGTGGGCAGTTTTGGAAAGCCTTCGGAACACAATCTCTGATAAACCTCGTCAAATGCACTATCATAGTTTTTATGAGACTTTACAGAATTACAGAAGTAGGACTTGATTAGTCTCTCTTTTTCTTTAGGGTTTGAAGGAGGCTTTCTAATCTTAAGAGGTTTCTGAAGTTCTTTGGGGCACAGCTTCTGGTAAAGTTTTTCAAATTCATCTTCAGATTTCTGGCAAGTCTTGACTGGACTTTGATTCACAGGAAGTGAGGAAAAAGAATGACTGCGCTGCAGTGAAATACCTCCCCTGAAAGTTTTTATTTCAGGATTTCTGATTGATGCATTTGATGTTCTTACTAGAGAATAGCTGTTAAGTGGTGGAAAGGTATTAGCATCACCATTCAAGTTGCAAGTGGACAAATGGAACCCTGATGTACCATCGAAAGCTGTATTGTCAATTTTGCCGTTCTTGCTCTCTTTCACTAGACAAGGAGCTGTTGTGCAAGTTACAGAAGAGCATCCCAGAGGAAGTACTTCAGGCAGCTTCCCATTTGGGCTGCCTTTTGAGTCATGTAATGACACAGTGGTCTGAGGTGAACCCTCAGTTAGAAATGTTTCTTCTGTTCTAGCAGTAACATTTGGAAAAACAGACTCTGAGATGTTTTCGTCTATTCTTTGAATGTATGAATTATCTTCTAAATTTCCAGGCCAATCTATTTCCATTTCACTTGTATTAACATGTGGGTAAGATACCACACCAGATTCACCATTAGTCACACACTGTGTCTGACATTTGCCATTATGAAGAAGTTGGTTACTCTCATTTAAATTATTTCCAACAGGCAATTTATGATCATTACTATTTGTGTTAGGCAGCATAGGCGTCAATTTAGATGTCCTGAGCCTTCTTATTCTTTCTATGGTGACATTAAGCTTTGATTTTCTAGGAGGCCATCCTCTGTGTTTGTAGTGTCTGATTATGGAATCAGCTGCTTTTTTCTGAGAGTGTTTGTTCATCAACTTGCTAAGTGTCTCCACCATTCCTGGATACAAATCTGCAAGTGTGACATTGTTCCAGGAACATTCTTCATTTGCAGATTGATACTCTTCCATGAAGCTATCATAGCCTGTTTCATTTTTTTCCAGGAAAGGTATATGTCTGGGTAGAGTTATCTTATCTGCTGAAATAAGAAAAGCAGAAACATATAGTATGAGAGACCCGGATGCAGGAGGTGCATTTCTAGATTCTGCTTTCCTTCTGAAACCATTAGCTTGGTTATGTATTAGGCCACATAAAGTTATATACAACAGTGATTAGAACCTTTCAAATAAATGTATTAATTACACAGCATAAATCTAATTTTAAATATTAGAAGGTGTACAAATATTTTTGTTGATCTTCATTTGCTGTTAATAAAGCCTTGCAAAATTCTAGATTTTACTCATGAAAAAGAAAACAATTTCTAGTGTTTTTCATCACGATTCCCATCAGGTTACAGGATTGCTGCTGGACAAATACATTTTATCAAAGTTTGTACAAGGCTATATTAACAGACTGCAGAAAATGGATACCAAGTGTCTTGGAGTACAAACTATTTTAAAGTTCTTCTGGGGCATAAGTGGGAGTTGTTCAAAAAGGACTTCTTGCAACAAGAATATGTACAACAGTCAGTGGTGAATGCATGTTAGTGCAAAATATTTTCATTGCCAAGACAAATAGAGCCTCTCCTCTTATCAAATCTGCAATAATGACTGGGAAGTGAATGTGATTTTCTTAGCAAGCAAAGACAAAAGTGTCATAAAATTTACTATGTTCATTTGACGATTGTAATGTTGTTTTAAAGTTATAACGAGTAACTTACTAAGTGCTCTGAAGTATTTACTGTAAAAGTAACAAAGATTCATAAATGGCAGCATGCCACTTCTAAGTCTTCGTGAAACAAGGGGAGACTACTGATTTTGGGGTCAATTACAATCTGCATATGAGCAAATGTTTTAAATTAACAAGGTTCAATTGAATAATGAAACCTAGGGCATAGCCTTATGTAGAGTTTTTGGTTATTTTATTCCCTCAAAGAAGTACAATGATTCTCCTTAAATGCCAAGTTTTTACCCAAGACTTTTATTGTCCCACCTTTAGTAATTGAAGCCCATTAAGTCCAAAAATGTGGAAGGATCAAGAGAACTTTCTATAATCCCAGGGCACTGTGTACCGAAAGGAAATGTTTTCAAAAGGCACAAAAGGCAATTAGGAGACCACTAACCACTATGTCTTAAATGCTAGAGAACAGAATGCTTGATATGTCTGATAGCAACTGTTAGGATGTGAAAACAACATGGAAGAAGTAAACCCTTCTGCAAAAGAGCACCAGACTTCAATGCAAGTTTTTCCCTACCTAAAGACTGCAAAAATCAGGCCCATTATCTTCATGCTGCTCCTGCACAAGCAGTTACTGCCAAATACAAGACACCATGAGACTGTGTTGTGCTACCAGCTAAACCAAAGCAAGCACAAAAACATGTAATAACTTGACCATGCTTAAATTCTTTATTACGGTGGGTTTTTAAATACATCTTTTTCTCTGACTATTTTAGAATAGCCGAGTCATTTATAAGAGATAATTCCTTTTTAAAAATTGTTTAAAATGTGCCTATGGCAAAACATTAACAATGGGCCTATATACTGCCTCAAGAATTCATACTGTTGTATCTTTATGTACACTTTTCTGCATTTTCAATAAATATGTTAAATAACTACAGTCCAGTGTCATACTCACCAACTGGAGATTTAGTCATACCCATCAAGTCTTGCCATGGATATGTTATGTGAAGACGCTTTGATTTTTCTCCAGGTGCAACCTGAAAAACCCACACAACTTATTTAGTAATTTATGACAGGTTTCAGAGTAGCAGCCGTGTTAGTCTGTATCCGCAAAAAGAACAGGAGCACTTGTGGCACCTTAGAGACTAACATTTATTTCAGCATAAGCTTATGCTGAAATAAATGTGTTAGTCTCTAAGGTGCCACAAGTACTCCTGTTCTTTTTTTAGTAATTTATGTTTATATTACAGTAGCACTCAGGCCCCATTCAGGATTGTGGTCCCATTGTGCTAGGCACTGCACAAAAGACATGAACCATACCCTGAAGAGCTCAACAAAACAGGGAGGAAAAAGGTCTATTTAAGATTTGCTTTTGCTTCAATCACAGCTGCAGTAGGTTTTATTAGACAAGCAACAGATAAAAACTTGAGAAAAAGGGTATTTGGAAAAATATTCAAAATCTTACACGGCATTTATAATTTCTAAATTAAGCATCAAGTTTGCATTTCTTTCCTAAATATTTAAATTTACTCCCATTAATAAAACAAGGAGCACATATCTGAACACTCTAGGCACCTCTGACAAATAGAATAAAGAAAAAAAAAAAGCAGCCCCATAACATAAAACACTACTACATAACCAGACAGCTTCCCACTTCTTCCAATTTCTTATTTTCCATGAACATCAAGCCCAAAAATATTTGCTTCTTGAGAAAGTCTATTAAGATGCATAAGTAGCCTTTAGCATGACAGGCAAATAATGTATAATGGGAAAGAGTAGTTAAATGATGTTTGTTCAGTTTCTTTGAATCATCCCACAATGTTTCAAAGCTAACAGGGCAATGCTTTCCACTATGGGCAAAAGCCAGTGCTCCCTACTCCACCAGAAAAAGCAATACAAATTCAAGTGACAGGCAGCAAAGAAAAGTATTTTGGTGGTCTTTGTGATGCAATTCTAATAGTCCACTACAATTGCAGACTGCTGACCGTAACTTATGTTGAAAGAAAAAAAAATCAGGGATACTGAAGACAATATTTGAGAGTCTGAAGGAATGTTACATGAACAAGCTAGTTCAGTGATGAATGTACCCAACATATACTGAGACTGTGCCTTTGTTCAGCAGCCAAAAAGAGGGCTTAATAAATCAAGATAGCTAATTCTAGGGACATATCACTGGTCTCCAACCCAATAAGAAGAAAACAAATTTGAATATGACACTTATTTTACAAATTTTTATAAGTGAATAAGATGTTCCATCTTCAAGAAACTCACCCTATTTTTCACTATGAAGTTCTCACAGACTTGGATTCCACCTAGCCAAGGCACACCAAGCAACAGTTTGGCTAGTAGTTTAAAGATACACCGCTACCTCGATATAACGCCACCCGATAAACACGAATTTGGATATAACGTGGTAAAAGCAGTGCTCCGGGGTGGGATGGGATGTGGGGGCTGTGCACTCCAGTGGATCAAAGCAAGTTCAATATAACACTGTTTCACCTATAATGCGGTAAGATTGTTTTGGCTCCCAAAGACAGCATTATATAGAGGTAGAGGTGTACCAGTTTTAAGTAAAAAGCAACAAAGAGTCCTGTGGTACCTTATAGACTAACAGATGTATTGGAGCATGAGCTTTCGTGGGTGAATACCCACTTCGTCAGACGCATGTTTTAAGTAGTGAATTAATTCTAACAAACCAAGCAGATGTATTACCATAATCCATTTAGGGATATTTCTTTCATCATCTTGTACTATCACATCCACACGAACTCTGACTTTCTCTCTCATTTCCAGCTCAGAAGGGTTTACAAGTAGAATGTCCTCCTTTTATTCACAGAAACAAAAACATGTCAAATGCAACATCCACAACAAAAAATGTTTACACAACAACAAGTTAGTAATAGAAAACTTCACAAAACACAATACACATTTAAATCATAGGGATTTCAAACTTGAAGAAAAACAAATTAAAGATTGGTTAAAACAGAACACTATAAATACTGACCAATAAAGACATGCCCAATCAGCTCATTGCATTCAAGTAAATGATGTTTATACTGCAAGCAAGACAGAGCAGTATAAAGTGTTCAGTAACTATAATCTAACTTTTCAATTATATATATTCTCTGTTTTTAGGAAAAATATGAAACTGTGTTCACATTAGATGCATATATAAATAGCTATAGGAAACAAGAAATTCACAGTCACTCCCTAAGTCCTCACAAGTACACATGGTTCCGAAGAGGTGAATAGCCTGACTAGAAGCCAATACCACTCCAACTACTTTCCAGCTGAAGAATTCCAGCAGACTTTCTTCACCTTTAATTTATTTATTTTTAAATAGGAAAAGATTGATAATGATTTATGGAAAGATACTGTCTTTCATAGCTAAACATCACTGACTAGTTGGGTGATCCTAGGCAAGTCAACCTCTGTGCCTCAGAGTGCCCATCTGTAAAAAAAGGTTAATAATACTTCAAAATATTCTGAGACAAAATTTTGTAAAGTACTGAGATCCTTGAATGCAAATAACAAAAATGCTAAATATTGTATAATAATAAATTAGATGCAAATGATAATCCATACTCCTACATAAAGGGGAAATTTGTCTCCATTCTCAACCTCTACTTAGCTCTAGACTCTCTGGCCTTCTCAGTGTTAATATGTGCCGTTACCAAAAACATAGGAATCGACAAACTGGACTAGGTGGATCTCTTCTTTGACAGTGACCAGAAAAGTGTCAGAACCCCACAGTTGGCATGCAGAGCAATCTGCATCCCTGCATTAGGTCTTAGAATCATAGAAATGGAAGGACCTCAAGAGGTCATCTAGTCCAGTCCCCTGCACTCAAGGCAGGCCTAAGTATTATCTAGACCATCCCTGACATGTGTTTGTCCAACCTGCTCTTAAAAATCCCCAATCATGGAGATTCCACAACCTCCCTAGGCAATTTATTCCAGTGCTTAACCACCCTGACAGTTAGGAAGTTTTCCTAATGTCCAACCTAAACTGCCCTTGCTGCAATTTAAGCCCATTGCTTCTTGTCCTATCCTCAGAGGTTAAGAAGAACAATTTTTCTCCCTCTTCCTTGTAACAACCTTTTATGTACTTGAAAACTGTTACGTATCCTCTCAGTCTTCTCTTCTCCAGACTAAACAAACCCAATTTTTTTCAATCTTCCCTCATAGGTCATGTTTTCTAGACCTTTAATCATTTTTGTTGCTCTTCTCTGGACTTTCTCCAATTTGTCCACATCTTTCCTCGAATGTGGCGCCTAGAACTGGACACAATACTCCAGCTGAGTCCTAATCAGCGCGGAGTAGAGTGGAAGAATTACTTCGCGTGTCTTGCTTACAATACTCCTGCTAATACATCCCAGAATGATGTTTGCTTTTTTTACAACAGCGTTACACTGTTGACTCATATTTAGCTTGTGATCCACTATGATCTCCAGATCCCTTTCCACAGTACTCCTTCCTAGGCATCGTTTCCCATTTTGTATGTGTGCAACTGATTGTTCCTTCCTAAGTGGAGTACTCTGCATTTGTCTTTATTGAATTTTATCCTATTTACTTCAGACCATTTCTCTAGTTTGTCCAGATCATTTTGAATTTTAATCCTATCCTCCAAAGCACTTGCAACCCCTCCCAGTTTGGTATCATTCGCAAACTTTATAGGTGTACTCTCTATGCCATTATCTAAATCACTGATGAAGATATTGAACAGAACCGGACCCAGAACTGATCCCTGCAGGACCCCACTCTTTATGCGCTTTCAGCATGATTATGAACCACTGATGATTACTCTCTGGGAATGATTTTCCAACCAGTTATGCACCCATCTTGTAGTATCTCCATCTCAGTTGTATTTCCTTAGTTTGTTTATGAGAAGGTCATGCAAGACAGTATCAAAAGCCTTAATAAAGTCAAGATATACCACATCTACCGCTTCCCCCTATCCACAAGGCTTGTTACCCTATCAAAGAAAGCTATCAGGTTGGTTTGACACCATTTGTTCTTGACAAATCCATACTGACTGTTATTTATCTTCTAGGTGTTTGCAAATTGATTGCTTAATTATTTGCTCCATTATCTTTCCAGGTACAGGAGTTAAGATGACTGGTCTGTAATTCCCTGGGTTGTCTTTATTTCGCTTTTTATAGATGGGCACTGTATTTACCCTTCTCCAGTTTTCTGGAATGTCTCCTGTCTGGAATGTCTTATCCTGGTTTCTAACAGTTAAAGACTGGCTTATGCATTGAGGCATATGATTTAACATGACTTCAAACGTTTCAATTTTTAAAACAACTCCAGATAGTTTTGATATCCATATACAATCTCTTTTTGATTTTGGTAAATTCTTGGCCTCAGCCTTGTGAGGGCAAGATGTTTCAGTCTAATTATGCATTGTATTGATTTTGCCACCAAATGCCATCAAATGGCCCTTTGTTCTTGTATTAAGAGACAAGGAAAACTAATTCCTGATCTATTGTTTCTTTACAATTCATTATATTTTATATACTTTATCTCACCCACCCTGTCTTATTCAACTCCTTTCTAATGTGAACAATCCCCATCTGTTTAATCTCGTCAGATGAGTTTTTCATGCCCTTGATCTGAACCCTCTAATTCTGCAACATCCTTTCGTTGCCAATATCTGAACCCACTAATTCTGCAATATCCTTTTAGAGAGACCAGTGACTGGTACTGCATACAATATTTCAGATGAGGACACCATTTATTTATATTCTCCATCCCACTCCTTATGTATCTTAACATCATTTGCTGTTTTGACTGCTCCTGTGCATTGACCTGAGGTCTTCACTGAGCTGTCTGACACTCCTGTCCCTTTCCTGAGTCAACAGTAAACTTCAGAAACCTGTAAAATGTTCTGAATAGTTCAATTCTCCCCCCCTCCCCTCCATCCAATGTATCAACATTGAACTTAATTTGCCATCATATTGCCCTGATATTGCTTGTTTAGGTATCTCTGAAATTCCTTACAGTCTTCTCTGGGACTAGAAACCCTAAACAGTTTATATGAAATGGCTTCGTTTGTATCATTCCAGATCACAAATGCACTGAAAGTGTTTAATAATATTAATCAATGCCCTTGTAAGCAGTCTCAGGTCTGAACAAGGAGGGAAAATGAATATTCCTCCCACATCTACAGTTGGTCACTAGCAACAAAAGAGGTGTATAGGCAACACAGTGGAAAAAAGGAGGAGAAAGTTGTATTAGTACAGTGCTTGCTTTGGCCGTGCTGTAATTGACCTGTGGATGAACAGGAATTAAGAGTTTGTGGCTGTCAGTCCAGAACTTGTCACCTACACAAAATCCACATGAAAATACTTTAGATTAAAAAATCCAACCTCTTAAAGTGAATGCAAAAGGTATAAAGCAGAATTGTTTTTACCTTGAGGTTAACATTTTCAAATTTTCTTCTAATCGAAACCAAATCAGCTTCACGTTCTGTATCTGCAATTTGAAGTTAAACACTAAGTAAGTTCCAATTCATCCAAACCCAATGCAATATATTTGTATTTCTGTGAATTATTTTAAACTGACACCGTGAAGACCAAACTGGCCAACAAATTACATCTTGAAAAAATACATTTTTACAAAATCCTGAAGAAATACGTTCCTGTATTATATTTTTAATTTAAATCTCAATGAAAGTCAGTGAGACTTGGCCTCCAAAGCACCTAAGTCACTTTTGAAAAATGGCGTAACCAGAGTTCTTTGAGATGGACTACATATATCCACACTCATGGGATGTGCTGGACAGTGTAACTCAAATTGTGGAACTTTCTCACAGGAGTGACTGTTGGAGAGCTCACATGCCCCTCCACCCCACCGTCGATTCCAAAATGTTCCAAGGGCAAGACTATTAAAGGCGGCATGGTGACCTCTGCAGCCTTAATTCCCTCCACCGTTTCCTAAGTCAGTATTTAATTAGGACTCCGAAGAGGACAGGAAGGTTGGCAAGGAGCATGAATATGCAGAATCCATCTCAAACAACTCCAGTTAGAGGTAAATAAACTGTTTTTCTTTCTTCAAATGTCCTCTGCATATTCCGACTCATGGGCATTCAATACCTTATCCAGTGTTCAGGGAACATCAACCAAGTCTTCTAACCTTGCTTTCTCAGGTGGAGAGTTGTGAGAAGTGCAAGAGGTTTTTTCTCATTTCCCTTCTAGGCAATGTATCTTGCAGATCCAGGAAATGATCTGACTGTGAACCTGTGTGATGCACTTGATCTAAAACCATGACAGAAGAAGCTGAGAGTACTGGTGATGAGGCTATCAACAGTTCAGGAACTTTCTTTGGATCCAATGCAATCTTCTGAGCTGGGGGATCCTTAGATGTACCGATTTGCAGGGTGGATAAAAATCAGTGACTTTTTTTTTTTAAATAAAAAATAAATAAATCAGATTTTTTTGATAAAATGCTTTTTGAGGAAAAAAACCGATCTAAAGATAGTTTTAATTAAGACACATTATAGCTCAAAGGTATCTCATCATGGAATAGAGATTATAAATTCTAATTCTATAGTATTCATGTAAATGTTAAGAAAAGTTTTGTAAATGAGTTCCAATAGTTCATAGATTAGGGACCCAATCTTATGGGTTCCACAGGCATCTGTATAGATTATTTAGGTTAATCTTTCTATCTACCCACTGGGACTCAGTGCTCAGTCTAGAAGATACCATCAGAGATGCTTAGTTTTGCAGTTCTCAAACTGTGGATTTGTGTCTCCAGAGGTAATATGCTTGTTAACCGCAAAACTGTTTTAAAATAAATAATATATAGAGATGAGAAATAACAGACCTCAACTCTATTGTACCTCTGCAAATTTGTATACAGAGTCAATCCCTTACCTCTCTCTAAAAGTGAAAAGTTTCAAAAAGTTCAATGAATAAAAGATTGTTGGGGGCGGAATAGGTCTGGACAAGGAAAAGAAGTTTGGAGATAAATGTGAGAAGCGAGGGACATATAATTGTTTTGTTAAAGTATTATGTTTGGTGTTGAAGAAAAAAATCCAGAATACATAACATTGTTTTAGTTAAATAAAACAATTTAAATGTCTGTCTGGTGATGTTCTCCTCCTAATACAGCATGGCAAGAAAATCCTCCAAATATTAATGATTAACCTGTTGAATTGGAGATAGTTTGCCTCCCAATGGACTTCATAAAAATCTGCTTCAATTACCTTTGGTAAATGAAATAACTAAACAATCATTCATTTTCTGATATAGCTGTAAAACTAATTTGAAAAGTTTTCAAAATAAATCACTAAAAAATGTATAATGTGCACCTTCTAAAAATGAAACCTACATCTATCTCTGAGTTGTGAAATATATGTATTAAGGTTATAACAACCAACAATGCACTATTATGTATAAAACCATGATTAAATCGAGTCTTCCTGACTAGTGATTTAAATCAATTTGATTTAAAATCAAATCTACCCTGCCGATCTGAAATCCTAGCTTTTGGTTTGGGATCCATTATTTTCTGATCCTGCTCTAATGGACCTGAGGAGTGTCTCTCTCTCCCTCCCTCTCTGTTAGTCCTGGTAACAGAAGTCTTTTTGTCCCATACTACCTTCTTTGGAACCAAGACAGTTTCCCTGTCTGCCTCTCTCACACAGGGCTGAGAAGTAAGTGCTTCAAAGTTGAATCCGATGATTTAGGAGCCAATTGCAAAGCAGTTTTGTAACTGGATCCCAGGGCTGAACCCAGTGCTTTTCGCATTGTGGTCTTCTGAGAGCCAAAACTTTCCAGCATCAATACTGGTCTTTTTGCATTATCATCAGATCCCTTTGTGGTGTCGGATCTGAGCAGCTTACCTATTAAAGCTTTTTGAAGCAATAGGGCTTAGTCTGCTGTTGCACTCCTTGCATGCTCTCAGGGTAAGTGTGCTGCAGACAAAGTATTCTGAAGAAGAATGACTCTCTCCATGACATACCAATCATCTAGTATGGACATCCAATGCTTGGAAGACTGCTAGACACTTTAAAGCCAAGTATCTTTGCCTTTGGATCCACCATGGAGCCAGTAGTCAGAACCAAAGTCTCTATAAAGTTCACTAAGAACAAAACTTTCCTTAAATCACAAACTTAAGCCAAGACTAACACAACTATAAAGCAGTAAACTACACAAAGCTAAAGCACTATAATCATCTAGGTGAAGGATCTAGATTAATGGAGGTTTACATCCATCTGATGCTGCAGTTGGAAGGAAATGAGTCTGCCATGCCCCCTTTTAAAGCCTTGCTCTCAGAACATTAGAGTAGGAGGCGGCATGAATGCTTTAACAGGCCTTGCTATTAGAAGTTTCCACCATCTGAGCTACAGCAGCCATAACATCCCATGAGTAAGAATATGCTGAGCAGAGGCAGATACGGACATTTAAAAAAAACTAATGTGACTGTCCATTTAATTGTCAGAAATGTCACATCTTGAAATAGTTGTTTTCCATTGACAGATAAATGCAGAGGGGTATTTTAAGAGATATGCTACGATATGCTTATGGATAGGGCCCTACCAAAATCACAGACATGAAAAACGCATCATGGACCGTGAAATCTGGTCTCCCCCGGTGAATTCTGGTCTTTTGTGTGATTTTACTCTATATTACACAGATTTCACAGGGGAGACCAGCGTTTCTCAAATTGGGGGTCCTGACCCAAAAGGTTGTGCAGGGGGAATCACAAGGTTATTTTAGAGGGGGAGGGGGGCACGGTTTTGCCACAATTACTACTGCGCTGCTGTCAGAGCTGGGTGGCTGGAAAGCGGCAGCTGGTGGCCAGGCACCCAGTTCTGACGGCAGTGCCCTGCCAGCAGCAGCAGCGCAGAAGTAAGGGTGGTAATACCACGCCATGCAACCCTTACTTCTGTGCTGCTGCCTTCAGAGCTGGGTGGCCAGAGAGTGGCGGCTGTTGACTGAGGGCCCAGCTCTGTAGGTGGCAGCTCTGCCTTCAGAATTGGGCTCCTGGCCAGCAGCTGCCGCTCTCCAGCTGCCCAGCTCTGAAGGCAGCACTGCCACCAGCAGCAGTACAGAAGTAAGGGTAGCAGTACCCTCCCTACAATAACCTCATGACCCCCTCACCACACACAACTACTTTTTGGGTCAGGACCCTACAATTACAACACTGTGAAATTTCAGATTTGAATAGCTGAAATCATGAAATGTATGATTTTTAAAAACCTATGACCGTGAAATTGACCAAAATGGACCATGAATTTGGTAGGAAACTACTTATGGTGAAGTTTCATTTTCAGTAAATAATTATACCAAAGAGATTATGCACCAACTAATCAGACTGCTTGTGATACGAGTTATACATAGCACATTACCAACCATTACCTTACTCAAAGGCCCAAATCTTACTTTTATGGAGAGAAAAAAAAAATCTAATCTGAAGTATACAAGTTGTGTAATGCCATTCAGAACACAGCTATTTGAAGACAACAGTATTAACACAAGTGTCATGATCAATTAATAAGTCAGTCAGGAACACAAAACATTTTCAGAAGTTTGAAATGGAGACTGTGCCAACAGTTGCAGAAATCCTGGTCTCTCTTGCAGACACATTATGATGGCTCAGTTCAATGATTTCACTTGCATGTCGATTAAAATTACTCCCCATGCCTTTCTGGTACAAACCTCTTAGGCACTATGGTGATACAAACCAACCAAACCAAACCAAATAATAATAGTAAACCACTCATTTCTACTTTGCAGTACAAGCTTTCATTCTTTCTCCCCCTTTTGATTTATAGAAATGGCAGACAAAGGCAAACGAACCTATTTCAGACTTAGAGCGACAAGGTGGATGAGGTACTATCTTTTATTGGACCAACTTCTGTTGGTGAGAGACAGACAAGCTTTTGAGCTTACACAGAGCTCTTCTTGCCTGCCATACCAGTCACTTCTGTGCTAGGGTCTAACCAAGAACACGAATATTGCACTGGTCAGCATTAGCAATGTTGCAGTCTCATATGGTCCCTAATCAATACTTCAGCTATAACATATTAAGAGTGTAAAAAGCAGACCCAGACTAAACTCATCATTTTAATTATTTTGGAAAAATAGCAACTAGCAGGACTTCCATGCATTTTAAACTAATAAATTCTAATGGCAAGTATAATAACTTTTTTGAAATCTTACCTGTGTCAGCAACTTGAATCTCTTCATAGGAGTCTATAAAGGATTTCCTAGCAGGTTCCTTGAAATAAAAACACACATGAACAAAGTCACAAGAACTAGTAGCAGTTTAGCTCTAATAATCTGGACTACTCAAATTCCCTTTGTCATTAGTTCCACTGTTACTGCTGAAAAACTCAATTCTCTTGTGAAAATGACTATGTCAAAATGGAATCTTAAGCAACAAAACTGCTCCTACAGCCTATTCTTGACTCTCAGCTGAATACTCAGGTTTTTTACTACTTTTTCCTCCTTTTATTCCCTGAGAGCCAACATAACTGTGAGAGGAAGCTAGTGTGTACTCGGTTTTTTTATTTGCCTTTAAAATATATAAGTTGCCCAAAACGAATGATTAACATTCTTAAATGTTAGGGGGAGAAATTTTCAGGGGAACAATATAACAGCACAACAATGATATAGTGATGGGGATCAGATAGATTAGTTTAATAGAATAGCTAAAAGAATTTTGATTGCTGTATCTTTATTGTAGGTAATCTATGAGCCAAAACAAACAAAAAAATCCAGTTTGAGCTTCAGATTCCATGTTGAGTTTGTAGACCTGGCAATTAAGGAAAACAACATATACTTATAAACTGAGAACATTTCATCTGGTGTCATGCAGAGACAACTAATCTTCATCGCAATGTTATTCGCGGAGTAGATGCAAGAGCAGAGTCACCTAGTTTCAAAGTAGTACCGCACTTGAGGTTACTTAACTACAGAGGCTTTTTAAAGTGTTTATATGAAGGCTGCCTTGCAAAATGGTCATGGAAGTTTACCAGCTGAGAAAAAAAGTTTACTCCCTCATCCTCTATTATGAGAAGGATAATGAAAAGAACAGAGATCTTATTTTCCTGTCAATTACAGTTGTGTGCCACAGGAAAACAGAAATTTGCAAGACTGATTAACTTTACTGCAGATACTATTACATTATAGAGAGAGTCAAATGAAGTTCTCTACTTACACAAAGAAAGGGACTGGTTATCTGCAAATAATTTTCTTAACACTATATTAATATTCCCCAGAATGTAGGGGTTTGATCCTGCACTCAATGAAATAATTGGAGCCAATGGCAATAAATCACAATGTATGCAGATGAGGCCCTTAACGGTTTACTAAAAAGGTTTCAGCAGAGAAAATTTCAGAGTCAATTTTTTTAGTAACTTTTTACAATTCAATGCAAAGGATACTGATACAGACTAATAGCTTTTTCTACATATTTTCAATTGACATCTTGCAACAAGGTTCTTAAAGAACTCTGGTAAAACACTATTTTTCTATCTAATTCAAAAATGCACTTTGGACTGAATACAACAGCAAAATGCAGACAGACAAAAAACTTTCAGGAACTTGAGACAAATAACTAGAAAAACAACGTCATTACTTAAAAGGCGCAACAAACCCATGAAGCCTGCCATACTGAATTTCTGGTACTGTTTCACATTTGATCCTGAGAAGGAGCAAGTCCCAAAAGCAACTAACCCTTAAAAAGCCTGTAGAGTTTACAACTGAAAACATAAGTAAGGTTAAAAAAACCTGTCTTCAAATTGGAAAAAAAACAACCCCCTCTGTAGGTTTCAAAGCCCACAAGAAATAGCTCTTTCACTTTAGATTAATTTAAAACAGAGGCTGGGATTCAGCAGATGTTCATATATCCACAGCACAGTAGGTAGGAGATAATCACATGATGGACAAAGATAGTTACAGAAGACATAATACAAAAGACTATTTCTATACAGCCTTTCATATAAACAACATACATTTCTCTATAAAAAGTGAAATAAAAAATATAACTGTCAATATGTGCAGTACAAGAGGAAAGAAGATTATAGTACACTTTTAAAAATAGTAAGAACAGGCTTAAAAAACTCCCATCCCACTTTAGAACAATGGTGACCAATACCAAGGTCCAAATATAATTTTCCAATATTGTTGAGAGCTCTAACCAGAGAAAAAGACGATAACTGCTCTATGGACCATACTGCTCACAGGCTTTCCAGCTTTACCCTACCCATAAAAGCCTCAGCCTGCCAGATGACTTAAGCTTAGCAGGATTCAGTTGTTAGTAAACACTGATGTCACCTGATGCACAGATATGGCTGAAAAACATATCCGTCCATTGCAGTTAGCAAATGAAGTCTCCCCCACACCTTATGCCCATAGGGTCCAGTATCCCAGCCCCACAGGAAGCTCTCTGCAGCCCTGCTGTTACAGTCCCACTCACTCATTCACCAGCTGGGAGTGTGCAGGCCACTCCATTGGAGGAGCTGTTCAGAAGCAGGGTGGCCTCCTTGCAGTCAGGGGCTCGCTCTCCTTCCTGTGGTTTTGGGGTGGGGTGGGGGGGTGTCTCTGCTCATTCTCCACTAAGACCGCAGCCTTCCTTGCAACTTGTGCCTGCAATGTCATTGGCCCTGCAGCTGCGCAAGGAGCCCCTGCAACCCTTCTGTTAAACTGTGAACATTTATTAAAAAGCTTGAGGCCCAGTTACATCAGGGCTAGACACCTAAGTAGTACAGTTTAGTTGAACTTCTGTATGACGTGGGGTGCACCAAATGCAAGGGCACATTAGATCGAGTTTGACATAATCTGGGCTCCACTGCACCAAGTAATGCAATTAGAAACCATTGTGCCTCAGCACAGATAAAATGAAGCCTCAAACTCATCTTGATGGCAGATGGGGGATACAGCTGATAAGGGTATGGTAAGGCACAAAACCCATACCAACTGCAGGCCACAGCCAGTTGCTCCATTGCTTTAAAGACAGAAAAAGTAAATTAGATGATCACAGTAACTATGAGAATAAATTCTGTTTCAATCCACGAAGGAATATGCACATACTAACAGTAAGAGCTCTTCTAAAAAGGATGCAACTAGCCACAAAGGAGGCATGTGCATTCAACACCTGGGGAACTATATGGACAATTTTTGAAGGAGATGCACTGTTGCAAACCCTTTGCAAAAATTCAAATATACAATGACTGAACCAAAGTGGAATACCATAGTAGACAAGGAAGAAAACGGTAAAACCTTTTGAAAAAATGAGGGTCTGTATTAGACAGCATGGCAATTTAATTCAATAATTCACACTTATTTTAAGTTAGGCTATTATAAAAATCATACAGAATCCTGCAGGAAGAAAAACATAGTAATTATATTTACATAGTCATACATTAATGTCTAACACATTCACATTTGCCAGAAAACTTTATGGTGTCCATACCTGATGTACTTTTAAATCTTCATCTTCAAAATCAGAGATCCATTGCTTTCGTGTTTCTTAATTAGAAGGTATGAAAAAAAGACCTCTCTTTTAGAATGTGACATATTGCAAATAAGTGTTAGATTTGCATCCAAAAACTAATTTAACTAATTCCTCATTTACACATAAATATTTTTAATTAAAGTATTTTCTAAATAAGTAAACTCTGGAAAGGTTTGACAAATTCAGCACACAAAGAAAGAAAGAAAGAAAGACACGACAAGTCAGATTTTCACCCAACATAAATTGGCATAGCTTCATTGACTTCAGTGATACTATGTTCATTAGATCAGCTGTAGATCTCACCCGATGCTTTTAGACAGATACTCAAAAGCCTCTCTAATAGACAACTTCAAACTATTTGTAAAACACTGCTAATCTCGAGAGACCCAATACAATACAATACTTAAGCAACTGTCTTAACTTTATTTATGTGAGTAGTTCTATTAACCTCATTGGGAGTATACACAAATCAAGTTATACAAACACTTAAGTGTTTGCAGGATCAGAGCCTATTTCTATACAGTACAACTAATATCTGCCTTTAAAATATACAAGTTACCCAAAATGAATGATTAACATTCTTAAATGTTAGGGGGACAGATTTTCAGGGGAACAAGTATAGTTTGGTGCTAAACTGCCCTTTATACCTCTAGAAGTCATCCCAGTAGTTCTGGACTTTTGCATAATCCCTTCCAGCTATGAAGCTTTCCCATAAGCATTGGTTCCTGAACATTTTTACTCAATTTTTTAAAGTTGTACACACCAAAAAAATGCATGCTGTAAATACTGGAAATTACATTCAAAGCATAAGAATTTCTCTTTTAAGCAAAAAGATTTACAAGGCTTACACTACAGTCATTAATTTGCTCTTTTAGGTAGATAAATATTTATTCCACTTATAACTAATAATTACTGATTACGAGTTGCAAATACTGTTAAAACCATTTATAATGTTCTAATGAGATGCAGCATGCCTTCTTCTGTGTTCTTTGTGTGGATTATTTACATAGTGCCCAAAAATGTGCTAAAAAGCAAGGAAGGAGATGATTTAGAGCTACATTTTTTAGTAATACATAAGGAAAAATAGAGTATCAAAAATATACATGTCTAGTTTCAAGTAACTTTTTTATTTTGCCTTTTGCCTGCTCCAGATACCTGCCTTAAACACAGCACTGCATTAAATGAACACTATTTACACAAAATAGCTCTGCTGGTGTTCCCAGATCTGACCCTTCCCGGACTGCTTCACCAGTACTATCTTGCAACTGTCAAATATGCCATGACTGAACCAGGGAGCGACACCTCCACATGCACACATCAGTTTGAGCTGCTATACTCTTCCCACGTACTCCCTCAAGTGACACCAGAAAGTGGATATCCTCTGTCTACATTTCCTGGTACTGTCTTTGAGAGTCGAAGAGGAAGAGGGGAGGCAGTTTTCTGTGTATTTTGAAGGGGTAGCAGGGAAGTTTGGGTTTTTTTCCCCACCTGCTACTTCAGGAGCTGCTTTAAGTGCTTCATATCTTTCTGGTATATTTTGGGCAGCCCATCTTAGAACAGTTTCTTCCTTTACAAATTGTGCTTGCCCTCCTTGGCTTAAGGGGGCACTTGTCTCCATCCCTATATTTTAATTTTATTTTTCTTTCATAAGAAGCAAAACAAATGTAAAGACCTTAACAGCATCTGTGGTTATAAAAAGAGTCTAAAATGTGCTCCATGCTTTTTCCTCCTTTAAGAATCCAGTGAAAGATTTTACTTTGTGCTTCAGTCCCCGCCATCTTCTCCCTTAGCTTATTAGTGCACCAGAAGCACTCAGCCTGATTAAAAAAAATAATCAAATTTCCTTAAAACCGGTGATTACATCCGACGCTAACTTTGTTTAATTTGTATTTACAGCTGTGAATACTCTTGAAGGGTAATTTGATTCTTGATACTAAACTAGATACTGTCCTTAATAAAATTTCTCAGACTGAAAACTGATTTGAAGTAGTTGAGAAGAAATCTGAAAATATGAAGAAAAAGCCTTTGGCTTTGGAAACAGAACTAAATAATACTAATAAGCATCTTAAACAAGGATAGCTCCTTGTTATATTGTAAAACAGGATCTAGTTTCTCAATAGTAGTACAGTCTCTAATATATATACATGGGACATGCTTTTGATGTGCACCAGAGGCGGGAGAGGGGAGGGGGGAATAATTAACTCAGTCTGACATTATTATACTATTAGCAAGAATTTGATTCTCCTCTCTAGAACTAAGGATACCTAATAAAAGTCCTGTACATAAATCTTCCTAATCTGCTGGTACTAAAACTGTAGTGCTTATGTCTTCTCATGACAGAGCACATATGATACAATTGGTCTGCAAAAAATGGAAACATTCTGTATAATAAAAATATGTATAACCAGTCTAAAGCTACCCATTCATGTTTGACATGGTAAAAAAAAAAGTTCCTGCAGAAGGCAAAATTTGTTGCTTTTACTTTAACTGCTTCAAGTCTGTTTCTAGATAAACCGAGGTTAGTCAAAGATCAAAGCATTATTTATTTTTATTATGATAGGGAAAAACCTTTTGGCTTCTTAAATTACGCATATGGGGATCCTGCAAATATTTATTCATTGTGTTCAATTTTACACATACAAGTAGTCCCACTGGGACTAACTTCATGCCTAGAAGTTTGCCGGATGAGGCCTTAGAGAAATGCATATGGAATGATAAGCGGAGGAGGACCAAACAAGACGATGATGGGATTACTCGCATGCATAAAGTTAAACCCATGAGTTTATGATGTTTGCAGAATTAGCTTGTAAGCTCTTTGGGCCAGGGATCACATCTTGCTGACTTTGTGAACATGCTGCACATCTACAGGGCATTGCAAATATCTTTTAGCAATATATTTTATTTTTAAAATGCTGATTCAGGGTTACATTACCCCCAACTTAACTGTGCTATTGGGAAGCAACAAGGATAGTCAGATCAACCAAATTTCTGCTTTTGTCCCTATAGAGCAAAATCCATTAAACATCACAGAGGGATTTTTTTTGTTTGTTTGAAACTGGAACAAAACATCCCCTTTATTTAGGTAAGGAAAAATTTGGACTATATGTTAAACACCACAGAAATATCATCCTGCCTGGAGTTTAATACATTCCTTCCTTGGTCCTCCTACCCCCACTGTACACTTTGTATTGTGTTGAAATTGAAATTAATATATTTGAAAATGTAGAAAACATCCAAAAATATTAAAATAAATGGTATTCTATTATTGTTTAGCAGTGCGATTAATCATGATTATTTTTTTCCAACTACTGATGCTTGTCTTTGCATCCTGAATGTTCTTTGAACATAGGGGCGGTTTTGGTTTGGTTAGGTTTTTCTTTGTTAATATATTGTTAGACTGGGTTAAAGGTGGACTCTTGGATGGGGAATGAATGTAGATAGCAAAACAAAAGGATGTTGGGGTCAACTATCCTTTAGGGTTGAGGGTCTTTTTCTTTAAATGTAACACTTATCCTTTACTATCAAGTTCAGCTGATGTAATTACATTCAAATGATGGGGGAAGAGGGTTTAAAAAAGTGTATTGTTTATATGGCTCAGGTGTGAGCACAAGAGCAGTATTCATAAATCAGATGGTGTAATAGAAATTCTCCCTGAAAACAGGTGTCTAGCATGTTAACTGTAGGCTTGATCCAAAGACCACTGAAGTCATTTGATCACACCTCTTAACTTTCTAATTTTATAATAGTATGTGTATATGTTGACGGGGGAGGGGGAAGAATGGTAATTAAAACATATTCTTAGGTAGTGGAATGAAATTCAGACAGTTGAACAGCCTGCAATGGAGACTTCAAAAGATAGCATTTGATGTCTCTGCACTGGGAAGTCTTTGCCTTAAGCTCTGGATTTGACCCTAGCACTGCTATGTGCTAATGGCATTGGAATTAATACCAAATAAATTTATTTGTTGGGTTTTTTGTTTTGTTTTTTAGTATTCTAAAGACTTGATTTGAACTACTTTTAAATCTCATCATCTTTATTGTATGCAAAGCCATGTTGAAGAAAAAACACTTCACACCTTCTGTTTTTTTTCTATTTTATTAAAGTAAGCCCTATAGCAGAATCATTTTTAATTTAGTTATGCTAGTCTTAAGTCCTCCTAAGCAAGAAATACTTTACACTTGTTATCAAAAATGGATGGACGGCATGGATGTTTCTCTGCTTTTGTTCTGAGGCAAAAAAATAATTTTCCAGTTTTTCCTCTTTGTTTATGTATTTGTATTAGGGCTGTCAAGCAATTAAAAAAATTAATCGTGATTAACTGTGCAATTAAAAAAATCAATTGCATGATTAATTGCACTGTTAAATAATAATACCATTTATTAAAAGATTTTTGGATGTTTTCTACATTTTCAAATATATTAAATTTCAATTTCAACACAGAATACAACACATTTCCCCTCTCCCCAAAAAGTTTGACCCCTTCTGCCTTATCCCCTCCAACCTGTCTATTCCAGCCCTGTCTCTTGCCCACCTGTGGCTCCTGGTCCGGGCCCTTTCTCCCTGCTTATCCAGCCCAAGTCCCCACCCCTAAGGCGTCACATCCTAGTCCCACTCTCCTTGCCCAGTCAGTCCTAGTCTCCCTCCTCATACAATCTAAGGCCTGGTCTACACTACGCGTTTAAACCGAATTTAGCAGCGTTAAACCGAATTAACCCTGCACCCGTCCACACAATGAAGCCCTTTATATCGATATAAAGGGCTCTTTAAACCAATTTCTGTACTCCTCCCCAACAAGAGGAGTAGCGCTGAAATCGGTATTGCCATGTCAGATTAGGGTTAGTGTGGCCGCAATTCGATGGTATTGGCCTCCGGGCGGTATCCCACAGTGCACCATTGTGACCGCTCTGGAAAGCGATCTGAACTTGGATGCACTGGCCAGGTAGACAGGAAAAGCCCCGCGAACTTTTGAATTTCATTTCCTGTTTGCCCAGCATGGAGCTCTGATCAGCACGGGTGGCGATGCAGTCCCAAATCCAAAAAGAGCTCCAGCATGGACCGTATGGGAGATACTGGATCTGATCGTTGTATGGGGAGACAAATCTGTTCTATCAGAGCTCCGTTACAGAAGACGAAATGGCAAAGCATTTGAAAAAATCTCCAGGCTATGATAGACAGAGGCCACAGCAGGGACTCAGCACAGTGCTGCGTGACAAGCGTAACGGAAAGCCAAAGAATCAAATGGACGCTCATGGAGGGAGGGAGGGGGGTACTGAGGACTCCAGCTATCCCACAGTCCCCGCAGTGTCCGAAAAGCATTTGCATTCTTGGCTGAGCTCCCAATGCCTGAAGGGTCAAAAACATTTTCCCGGGTGTTTCAGGGTGTATGTTGTCAATTTACACCCTTCTCCCCCCGCCGAAAGAAAAGGGAAAAAAAATCGTTTCTTGCCTTTTTTCAATGTCACCCTATGTCTACTGCATGCTGCTGGTAGACTGGGTGCTGCAGTGCTGAACACCAGCATCTCCTTCCCGGTGGCAGATGGTACAAAATGACTGGTAGCCATCATCATCATCAGCCCGTGAGTGCTCCTGGCTGGCCTCAGTGAGGTCGGCCGGGAGCGCCTGGGTAAAAATGGGAATGACTCCCGGTCATTCCCGGCAGACGGTACAAAAGGCTTGGTAACCATCCTCATCATAGCAGCTGGAGGCTGAGCTCCATCAGCCCCCCCCACCCCCTTTCATGTCTAAAGAAGATTCTGTACTCCCTGGACTATCATAGCAGCTGGAGGCTGCCTCCCCCCCATTTTATCTCACTAAAAACTCAGTGTTTCTTATTTCTGCATTCTTTATTACTTTATCACACAAGTGGGGGGACACTGCCATGGTAGCCCAGGAGGGTTGGGGGAGGAGGGAAGCAACGGGTGGGGTTGTTGCAGGGGCACCCCCTAGAATGGCATGCAGCTCATCATTTCTGCGGGATCTCTGGGGCTCTGACCCGGAGCAGCTGTGCTCTCTGGTTCTCTAGTACACTTGCCTCATATTCTAGGCAGGACTGACTCTATTTTTAGACAAAACATAAAGAAGGGAATGACCCGGGGAGTCATTCCCATTTTTGTCCATGCGCCCCTATGATAGCAGCAGACGGTACAAAAAGATTGATAACCGTCATCCCCAATTTCCAATTGCAAACGGTGCAAAATGACTGATAACCATCATCTCATCGCCAATTTACAATGGCAGATGGTGCAATAGGGATGGTAACCGTCTCTGCTACCTTGCAAAGGCAAATGCATGCTGCTGTGTAGCACTGCAGTACCGTGTCTGTCAGCAGCGTCCAGTACACATACGGTGACAGTGACAAAAGGCAAAACAGGTTCCATGGTTGCCATGCTATGGCGTCTGACAGGGCAATCCAGGGAAAAAGGACGCGAAATGATTGTCTGCCGTTGCTTTCATGGAGGAAGGATTGAGTGACGACATTTACCCAGAATCACCCACGACACTGTTTTTGCCCCATCATGCATTGGGATCTCAACCCAGAATTCCAATGGGCGGGGGAGACTGCGGGAACTGTGGGATAGCTACGGGATAGCTACCCACAGTGCAATGCTCCAGAAATCGACGCTAGCCTCAGTACATGGACGCACACCGCCGAATTAATGTGTTTAGTGTGGCCGCGTGCACTTGACTTTATACAATGTTTTAAAAAACCAGTTTCTGTAAAATCGGAATAATCCCATAGTGTAGACATACCCTAAATCTGTCTTCCCACCACACCCCTATTCTCTTCCCCCACTGTTTCTTAGTGACTGTCTCCTAGACCAGCCTGTCCCAGTGTCCCCGCTCCCCTTCAGCTCCTCATCCAATTTCAGTGACCCCATCCGTCCCACCTACCAGTTCCCAGAAGCCCATCCCCCACCCCCTCCCAGTCTTAATCTCCATGACCAACCAGTCCTAGTCGCCATTACCCCCACTATCCTCAATCCCAGCTTCTCTCCCTCACTCCCTCCAGTCACAGTTTCACCAAACAATTTGTTTCAATTTACTCCTCGCCTTCCCCCCTGTACAGCTTTTGTTCTCTTTGCATTAAAATCAGACTGCTTCCTCCTCCATGCTGTCTGAGTGCTAACAGGTGGGAGGGGTCCCTACAAGCACAGAAGAGACAAGATTCCTGCTCTGATTTATCCAGCAGCACCTAGGCCCAGAGCAGCCATTAGAGGAAGCGTCCTGCTTAGCCTGCATAGCCCTGAGCTGGAACATGCTCAGTCACTCTATGAGGATGACTAGGGTCCAACCAAAGTCATGGCCATGAAAAACAAATCAAGGACCGTGAAATCGGGTCTCCCCCCCGTGAAATCGGGTCTTCTGTGTGCTTTTACTCTATACCATACAGATTTCACAGGGAGACCAATGTTTCTCAAATTGAGGGGTCCTGAACCAAAAGGGAGTTGCGGGGGGAGGGGGCGGGGAGCGTCACAGTATTGCCATCCTTACTTCTGCATTGTCTTCAGAGCTGGGCAGCCAGAGAGCAGCGACTGTTGAATAATTTGGCTGAAATTTTTCAAAACTCAGCCTGAGGCAAACATCCAGCATGTGAAAGATTTGGTTGCTATAAGTAACTGAAAACAGGGTCTTATAACAGGAAGTGTTGGGCAATCTTAATAAGCAATGATACCAACCACATCTACCGTTTAAGCACTCATTTCAAGCTTTTTTAAAATCCACATTTCTGAACCTTTTGGAGCATTCGTCTGGCCTCCCTTCACTAACAATCTGCACTTTGAAGAGTTCAGACTTAAAAACAGGACTTTTAAAAAATATCCCATAGTAAAAATGTATACGATAAGTAGGGCTGTAGATTAATAGCAGTTAACTCACGTGATTAACTCAAAAAATTAATCATGATTAATCGCAATTTCAAACGCACTGTTAAACATTAGAATACCAATTTATTAAATACTTTGCATGTTTCTCGACATTTTCATATATATTGTATTCTGTGTTGTAATTGAAATCAAAGTGTGTATTATTTTTTATTATAAATATTTGCACTGTAAAAATGATAAAAGAAATAGCATTTTTCAATTCACCTCATACAAGTTCCGTAGTGCAATCTGTCGTGAAAGTGCAATTTACAAATGTAGATTTTTTTTGGTTACATAACTGCACTCAAAAGCAAAACAATGTAAAACTTTAGAGCCTACAAGTCCACTCAGTCTTCCTTCTTGTTCAACCAATCGCTAAGACAAAGAAGTTTTTTACATTTATAGGAGATAATGGGGCCCTCTTCTTATTTACAATGTCACCCAGAAATTGAGAAAAGGCATTTCCATGGCACTTTTGTAGCTGGCACTGCCACATTTTTTGGCATTTTTTTGGTGTGTACAACTTTAAAAAATTGAGTAAAAATTTTGTATGTGCCACATATGCTAAACATTCGTATGCCCCTGTATGCTTCGGCCACCATTCCAGAGGACATGCATCCATGCTGATGACGCTCACTAAAAAAATGTGTTAATTACATTTGTGACTTAACTCTTTGGGGGAAAATTATAAGTCCCCTGCTCTGTTTTACCTGTATTCTGCCATATATTTCATGTTATAGCAGTCTTGGGTGATGACCCAGCACATATTGTTCATTTTAAGAACACTTTCACTGCAGATTTCACTAAACACAAAGAAGTTACCAATGTGAGATTTCTAAAGATAGCTACAGCACTCAACCCAAGGTTTAAGAATCTGAAGCGTCTTCCAAAATCTGAGAGGGACGATGTGTGCAGCATGCTTTCAGAAGTCTTAAAAGAGCAACACTCCAATGCGGAAACTATAGAATCCGAACTATTGAAAAAGAAAATCAATCTTCTGCTGGTGGCATCCGACTCAGATAATTAAAATGAACATGTGTCGGTCCACACTGCTTTGGATTGTTATCAAGCAGAACTGGTCATCGGCATGGACGCATGTCCCCCAGAATGGTGGTCAAAGCATGAAGGGACATATGAATCTTTAGCACATCTGGCACGTAAATGTCTTGTGATGCCGGCTACAACAGTGCCATGAGAGAACGCCTGTTCTCACTTTCAGGTGACATTGTAAACAAGAAGCGGGAAGCATTATCTCCTGCAAAGGCAAACAAACTTGTCTGTTTGAGTGATTGGCTGAACAAAAAGTAGATCTGAGTAGACTTGCAGGCTCTAAAATTTTACATTGTTTTATTTTTGAATGCAGTTTTTTTGTACATAATTCCACATTTGTAAATTCAACTTCCATGATTAAAAGATTGCACTATAGTACTTGTATTAGGTGAATTGAAAAATACTATTTCTTTTGTTTTTTTACAGTGTAAATACTTGTAATAAAAAATAAATATAAAGTGAGCACTGTACACTTTGTATTCTATGCTGTAACTGAAATCAATACATTTGAAAATGTAGAGAAATATCCAAAAATATTTAAATAAATGGTATTCTATTAACAGCGCGATTAATCGAGATTCTTTTTTTAATCACTTGACAGCCCTAATGATAATCTTTAAAAAAAATAAAAAAAATAATAAAAAAAATTCACGCTTTTTAAAAAAAGGCATACTAACATGTCCAGTAGTACCACTGCAAAAAATATTTACTGGGGTGAAGACATCTGATGTCTTCAGTCTTATACTGCATATTAAAACCAAATGTATATTTCTAAAACAACATATATAGTGATACGGTATTTTTATTTTGCTTTTAAAGAGATTAAATATAGTACATGTATTTACCTTTGGTTTTTTGACATTGTGTGGCCTTCTGCAATTAAAAACAAAAACAAAGAAGAGTCAGAAGAACCTTAGAACAGTGTAAGTTATTTTGCAAGACACTTATTTACTTTGCTTATTTATTTATAAGGGCCCTGATTCTTTAAAGTACTATTCAACCTCAATTCCCAACAGCTTTTGGTTGCAGTCTAAGAGGTTATTGACCTACAAAGCACTGAATATCCTAGGATCATCTTACCTGAAGCACTCTCACACACGATACTGCTACTGTTGAAATCAAAGACACACAAGCTGCAGCTACCTTGGTATATCAGAGAGCTAAGGAGAGAGCATTCTCCTTTGGGTCCCTCAAGACTAAAAATTCACTCTTCTTTCTTTTAATCTACCCAGTTCAAAAAATCCAGATCTGTTGACCTTCAAGACACTCCACACGGCCCATGTTTTAGAATAGGCATTTGGGAGAAGACTGAAGGTTTGGTTTCTTAAAAAATGTTTGTAATATATATTTGCTGAGGGGGCCAATACAGTGAAACCACCCTATAAACACGATGTTTGGGGTCCAAAAACTTCCATTGCGCTAAATGCAGGGTCACGGTATGGCGGGGTTTCAAACCAATCAGTTTGTCAGTGGTCCCCAAAGCGGTGCAGTGATGTGCACCGCCTAGTGCCCCTAGTGCCCAGCAGGGGAGAGAAGCCGGTGCCCGCAGCCCCGGAGTTCTCTGTCCCCGGCTCCTCTTGAAGCCGGAGAGAAGCCGTGGCCCCGCACCTGCCGGGGGCAGAAAGCACCGGCGCTCGCAGCCCCGGAGTTTTCTGTCCCCAGCAGGTGCGGGGCTGCAGCTTCTCTCTTCTGCCATGGTGTTGGTACTGTACAGTACTGTATTATGCCTTACAGTGGTACTGTACCATTGGTACTGTAGAGTACTGTATTATGCCTTAAAGGGGAGCCAACCTATGATCGCGTTATATGCGATTTTGTGTTATAGCGGGGCGCGTTATTGCGAGGTTTGACTGTATTTGTTTTTTATGGAGTGGAGCAGAAAGAGAGGGAAAAAGGAAACACATGTAATATAATTTCCACAACAATAAGGGAAGAAGAGAATTGAGCCTGGCATGTGCACACTTAGGCTGTGTCTACACAAGAGACCTTACAGCAGCAGAGCTGTACCGATGCATCTGTGCCACTGTAAGATCTTTCGGGTAGCCGCTCTATGCCAGTGGGAGAGAGTTCTCTCATTCGCATAATTAAACCATGTCCAACGAGCGGCGGTAGCTATGTCAGCAGGAGAAGCTCTCTCACCAACATAGTGCTGTGCACTCTACCACCTATGTCAGTGAAATGTATGTCATTCAGGGGGTGTATTTTCACACCCCTGAGCGACCTAAATTTTACAGACAGAAGTGGTAGTGTAGACATGGCCTTAGAGACAACTCAGATTGCAAAGACATTGTCATTTCTTTATTTCATTCTCTACAAAACAATGCATGTAAATAATGCTAGAGGTGGGACCCCAGGTCAGAACTTGGCCAACTGCTGTCATTTTACCACAAGTATACTTTAAAGTCAACAGTGATATGCTGAAGAGGTACAAGAGTATTGTTAAAAGAGCTTCAAACTGTATTATCTCAGCAATATTTTTTCGGCCGCTGAGCTTATCTGTCACTATGAAATGGAGAACTATTTCTCTTTGATTGCATCCCACAAATATTCTTTCTAACAGCAAGGTTAAATTAAGGAAATCATACCATGCAAGAGAGTTATTAGATACCTTATGTAATTTTTTCTTCCATTCGTTAATGCTTTTTTCTGACATATCACCCCATAGCTGTGGTCCTAGATATAACAAAACAGAAATTACTACAAACATTTTGCATACATTACAGTATAAGTCTATGTTGAATAATCTCTCTGTATTTAAGGAGTGTGTGAGAGGCAATGAAAATACCATCAAAACCAAACTACACCTGCAGGTCATTTACACTGTGTGTTGGCCAGCAATTTATATGAAAATGACTTCTTTAATGCAGTTCTATGTTTGAGATTAAACTCAATACAGTCAGTAAATTCAAAGTTAGTTTCCTTAATAACATAACTCAGCTCCATTGCATGTTATGGCCTGATCCTACAAAGACCTAAGCAAGCAGCTACCTTTATATGTAAGTACTCCCATTAAATGCACCAAACCTATGTGGAGTGTACAGCAACTCAGATGTTTAAGTCTTTGAAGGTCTGTGTTTCTTATAAGGTGTAAATAGATGTTACAAAAACCAGACACATTACCAGCCATTGCAAATTCACACATTCCAAGTGGCAAAAATGTAAACACACAAAAAAATCCAACGCTAATCCTTAACTCCTTAAAATATATTTAATCATATTAAGATTGAAAAAGCCTTTAAAAACACACACCCTAAATTCTGGACTTGGGACTACATAATAGTTGGTATTTTTGTAGAATTCTACATATGCATACATTAGTTAAGTTAACCTTGTTAAGGCACTTAGGTATCAATCCTCAGTTGACAGGCAGAAAGCTATAGCAGAGCAGTTCTTGGCTCTAAGTAACATGTTCAAACCATTAGACCAGGGGTCCCCAACCTTTTCAGGACCAGGGACCGGTCATGCCTGCGGAGGGAGCGCTCATCCCGCGGCTCAGCTGGACCGCCCGCAGGCGTGCCTGCGGGAGGTCCACCGGAGCCCCGGGAGCAGCGGACCTCCCGCAGGCATGACTGCGGAGGGAGCGCTCGTCCCGCGGCTCGGGTAGACCTCCCGCAGGCATGCCTGCGGGAGGTCCACTGGGTCGGTTCGCGGCCCGGTTTGTAAGAGGCCGCAGCCCGGTACCGGGCCGCGGACCGGGGGTTGGGGACCCCTGCATTAGACGACAATGCCTATTAGATTGCAGACCACATGACATGTTAGAGAGACCTCAGCCTTTTAGGTTAGAATCTCCTCATATACATGCCACCCTTCTGACGGATGACAACTTTTATGAGACCTTGGAAAAACATGTACTCCCCCAATTAACCATGTGCTCTCACAGTGAAGAAAAAGGCTTCTTTAGATAACGCAATCTATTCCATCCAATGAGATACTGCAAAATATTCACATCACAACAGATTTTACATAACAGCTACTGGGTTCTCCCCTTCATGCTCTTTTTTCACTTACTTTCTTTCCTTTAAATTCCTCTTCTACCCTAATGTCTGTTAATTACAACTCACTATAGTATTAATCACTGTTCTCTTAAGCCCCAATGACTTTTTTTTGTCTAAATAATGACTAAAATTGTAACTTGCTTTTACCCTTCACCCATTGCTACATATGGACATAGACCCAGAGCCTGTAAAAATTACCCATCCATTGCATTTTACATATGGCTTCGATGGGACTATGCCCATGGGCAAACTACAGCAGATACAGAAGTTTTTGTAGGATCTGGACCACAGAGTGAATTCTTTTTGCCCAGACATTATCCAGTCCTATTTGTGTAAATCTGTACACTGGTAGTAAGTCTGGAAAAAAAACCACACTATTTTAAGGAATTCTTACCAACGGGTGTTTCGTAAGTCAATGATTCCATAGAGACAAGTATATCATCTTCAAAGGGATAATTGTACTATTAAAAAAAAAGACCATTTTACCAGTTAGAAATTATTGGTTAAATTTCTAACAGCAGAGGTTTTACATAAAGTTCAAAGATTTTCATAAGCTTGTTTAGACTGAAACACACACACACACACACACACACAGACAGACTTTTACTTTAAAGTATTTTAAAGTCTGCAATCTGACAATACCCACTTTTACTTTAGATGAAATACATTTTTAAAGACTATAAATACTGCTGTTCCAGGGCACAAGCCAAACACTAATTGACAGGTATTTAGGAGTAAATGTGCACCATGGACAAGATATCCCGTAACTGTCCTTTACAGGGCTTCTTCCACCTTCCTCTGAAGTAACTGGTGTTGGACACCGATAGACTGAGAGTCTGATTAGAGGGACTACTGGTCCGATCCCCTATGGCAATACAGTCTAGAGGGGACTGACAAGCTGAGAAAAAGCATTTGCCGTCATTATCTAAATGCTATTACCAAGACAATCAAGGACATTCAAAAAAATACTGCATAAATATTTTAAAGTGTATAAATAAAGATGAAGACCCAACAAAAATACTTTGGGAATTTCCATCTCTAACGCGCTAGATGCCACCACCCTCCCTGTCAACAACGTGGAAGCTGCAATAACTTGCTTGTTACCAGTGAGATCGCGGCCACGTACCATACCCCTGAGCTACAATCTTCCTAAGATTAACCCCCCCCCCGCAAACCAAACCTAGAGAGGTAAGCAAAAGGCACCCGATCTTCCAGGGGGCGGGACACGCCCGTGCGCTTTCCAGACTCCCCCGGGACCGGGACCGGGCGGGGTGGGGGGGGCTCAGCACCTTTGCGAAGTGACCCAGGTCCCAGGCCAGTTACGCGACCGACGACAGATGTGGGCGCCACACTGCGAAGCTGCGCCTAAAGCCTGACACCTCGGAGCGCCCGGCCCGGGCGGCCGGTTTCGTGCTGCGACACCCCCGCGAGCCGCGCGCATCGCCGCCCCGGGGCCTGGCCCGCGCGACTCCCGGCAGGCCCAGGCCGGGCCGTTACCGGGATAACGGCGGGCGGGGGAGGGGGGGGCGAAGCCCCGCCCCCGGCCTCACCTTCTCTATGATCCGCTGCAGGGAGTCCACGAACCGCGCGTTGCTGCGGCGCAGCCTCTCCTCCAGCTGCTCCATGGCGGGGCGCCCCGCGCCCCCCGCCGCTTCCCCCGCGTGTATTCGTCGCTCCCCCGTTCGTCAAGCTTCCTAGCGCCGATTCAAACTTCGCGCCGCCCTCCGCAGCCCCTGACAGCCGGATTGGAGGTTGGCCGTGTCACTTTATTCTGAGCAGCGAATCAGTGGTCCCAGAGTCAATGTTTCTCCTGTCGATTGGCTATCGTGATCGGAATTCCGCCCCTTTTTCTTATTGTGTCCCGCCCATTTCCTTCTCAGAGCTCTCTAATTGGACGCCGGGCTCGGAAAGCATGAGGAGTAGGAAAAAGGGGAAAAGGTCTCTGTTCTACCTAGCAACACCGGCCCAGCGTGAGCTCCTATTGGAGGTGACATGCTGGTGGCCGGCTATTGGTCACTGCGGCCCTGAGTATTTCTTTTAAGCCCCAGCTGTCCCCAGAGCCATGGAGAGAAAATGCTGGAGAAAAGGGGAGGGTGGTTCCTCCTCCACCTCCAGAGCGGGTCTGGAGCCCTGATCTCCAACCTTTGTATGCCCAAGATCCTGTTTTGAATTTAAGGGAGCCCAGGGTCTATCCCACCCCTTCCTCAAAGCCCTGACCCCTCACTCCATCCCCCTCTCTCGCCCTCACTTGCTCTCTCCCACCCTCACTCTCTTTCACCAGGCTGGGCCAAGGGGCTGGGGTTCAGGAGGGGGTGCGGGCTCTGGGCTGGGGCTGAGGGGTTTGCAGTGTGAGAGGGGGCTCTGGGCTGAACCTGGGGCAGGGGGCTGGGGTGTAGGGGAGTGATGAGTGCAAGCTCTGAGAGGCAGGGCCGTCCTTAGGGTTTATGGTGCCCTAGGCAGGATTATTAAACTGGTGCCCCTGTCTTGTTCGATTGCAAGAATAGCAAGACCAGTCAAGTGTTCCTGACTCATTGTAGAGCGGAGATAGTTTTTAATGAGCTTTAGTTTTGAGAAACTCTGTTCTCCTGATTGATGCTCCTGCTATAGGAATTGTCAGTAGAATACGAGTGGCAATGTACACATTAGGAGATATATCTATATCTATATATATAGATATAGATATCAACAAGTTTGCTGGTATGAATAAACTGTATAATGTCCATCACTGATTTTGCATGTGGCAACATTGATGACAGTGTACTCAATTCTTTGTACAGTTCAAGTCCATTTAAATCAAAACTATCACCATGCTTCAGGAGGCTCTCTAGGTTCTTGCATTTTGTCATTAGTTGCTCTTGTTTTCCTATTTTGTTGAATTTAGTCCCGCTCAGCCTGCTGCCAGCTGAGTGAATGGAACCCCAGGCCAACAGTGGGTTGAGTGGCTCAGCCGGGGTCTCAGCCGCTGGCCTTCTTAACCCGCTGCCAGCCTGGGATTCCTTGGGGGTCCCCAGGCCAGCAGCGGGTACTGAGTGGGGCCGGTGGCTGGGACCCCGTCTGGCAATGGGGCAGCAGCCGGAACCCCAGAGCATCAAAAATCAGCTGGCATGCCACCTTTGGCACATGTGCCATAGGTTGCCGACCCCTGCTCTATACCAGTGGTTCCCAAACTGGGGTTTGCGAACCCCTGGGGGTTTGCAGAACGTTACAGGGGATTTGCCAGAAAAATTTCACTAATGGCGGCCAGAGGACCCCGGGCATTGGAGACAGCAGGTGGGACCTGGTTGCAGGGCAGACACCACGAGCCCCAGGGAGAGCGAGGCCGGGCAGTTTGGGCTGGCAGCCCGAGTCCCGGCAGTCAGCAAGGAAGCCGGCAGCCTGAACTCCAGTGCTCTGTGCGGGGCTGGCAGCCCGAGTAACAGGAAGAGTGGTGCAGGCAGTTGGGGCATCCATCACACTGAGGAAATTTAAACTTAAATCCCTGAAAATATTCATTTTTAGGAGGGGGTTCATGACACTTCACAATTTAGTGAAAGGGGTTCGCGGGCTGTTAAAGTTTGGGAACCCCTGCTCTATACACTAGTAAGGAGATGAGCATCTTACAGTTGTTGGAGGGCTCTATTTAGCAGTAACAGGGCTATAGGAAATTCAGTCAACATTTTTTGTTTTTCTGATGAAAACTGGCCCACTTCCTTCCCCATACCAAACTTGTCACAAATAATTGTCACAAGTTTTATTTTCTGTTTTTTGCTAAGATATTGATTTTTTTTAATTGAAATTGAATTCAGGATTGTTAGCAAGCATTTTTGGCAAACAAATTTGTTAAATGACAATCTAAATGGCAACACAGCACTGCTTTCATGCTTGGCTCACCCCCCAGCCTGCTGGTCCAACAGCTGAAGTAGAGGAGGAGATAGGTGGAAAACTGCAGGACCCCAAAATCCACCTCTTAGGGTGCAGAGTGGCAACAGCAGCAGCAAACCCTCAGGTCCGATCACACGCCAACAGGCACCTCCGCCAGCCCAACGGACCATGGTGAAGTTAGCACAGCATCTGATCTCAGGGACGGGGCACCCACGGAGCCACAGCAGCTCATCCTGACCTGTGCAGCTCCGCCCAGAGGAGAGATGCGCTCCCCAGCTAGGGTGACCAGATCTAGATGTCCTGATTTTATAGGGCCAGTCCCGATAGTTGGGGCCTTGTCTTGTATAGGCACCAGAGCCTATATAAGAAAAAGACCGCAAAATTGGGACTGTCCCTATAAAAGTGGGACATCTGCTCACCCTATCCCAACCCCCTGTCCTGATTTTTCGCACATGCTATCTGGCTATCTCCAGCCCAGTCCTGTGAAACCATTCCAATCCTGGCTGCCTGCCAAGGAAGTGAGTTACTTTCACTTTCATTCTTCAGCAGGCAGCCAGGGAGAGGAGGGGGGAGAGAGGGGTGCTCCGTGTGGGGAGGGAGAAAGGTGGGGTGCTCCGTGGGGCAGGGGGGAGAAGAATGGATGTTATGGGGGACAACAAAGGATACTGCCAGAGCCGCCGAGCCTGCCTCACCTCACACCGAGGGAAAGAGTCACACTCACAGGTGAGTTCCTTCCCCTACCCCTTCCCAGAGACCCCAGCAGCCAATCCCCTCTCTCAGACTGTGCCGCATTCGGCTCTCTCTAGGACCCAGCAGCCCTGCTCTTACATGCTCCACTGCTTCCAGTCTGTCTGGCAGAGTGTGCCCCCAGACCTAGTGGTGCCCTAGGCGGCTGCCTATTCTGCCTATGGATAAGGACGGCCCTGCTGAGAGGAAGTTTGGGTGCAGGAGGGGGCTCTGGGCTGGGGCAGCGTGTTGAGGTGCAGGAGGGCGGTACACAATGCTGGCTCTGGGAGGGGGTCAGGTCTGGGGCAGAGGGGGTGCAGCTAGAGTAAAAGTGGGTCTTCAGTTTGTCCCTGGGAATAAGGAAGGGGGAAGAGCGGGAGGGAAGGAAAGAAGGGATTGAAGCCCACACCATCACAGTACCGGCGTCAGGGCCGACTCTAGCTTTTTTGCTGCCCCAAGCAAAAAAAAAAACAAAAAACCTGTGCGGCGGCCGGAACAGCAAAGGAAGGGGGGGAACCAACCTGCCAGCCGGCTGGAGCAGCAAAGGGGAGGGTGGGGGCAGGAAACCAACCTGCCACCCAGCTGGAGCAGCAAAGCAGGCGGGGAACCAACCTACCAGCTGGCTGGAGCAGCAAAGGCGGGCGGGGTGGGAAACCAACCTACCTGCCAGCTGGGGCAGCAAAGGAGGGGGGGCAGGAATTCCAGGAAACCTGCCAGCCGGTCGGAGCAACGAATGGGGGGAGGGGCGTGAAACAAACCACCCGACCGGCCAGAGCGGCAAAGGGAAGAAAAAACAAAAAACCAAAAAGAAAAAAAATACCTGTGGGGCGGCGGGAGCGCGGGTGCAGGGGAACTCCCAGCCCTGCAGACCCTGGGCAGCGGTGTGCACACCCCAGCTAGCCGGGGGGAGGGGGGGAAGAGAGAAGGGGGCGGCCAGGGCTTCCTTAAGCGGGGCGCTCGCCATGCGGCCCCTCCTGCCGCAGCCCTGGCACCGCTCCCAGCAGCTCCCCTCCTCTGCGCTGCCACCCCCTACAGGGTGGCAGGAGCAGCAAACCAAAAGAAAAAATCCTGCAGGGGCCGCGGAAGCAGCGAATCGCAAAAAAAAAGAAAAGGTTTGGGCGGACTGCCGCCCCTTGGAATCTGCCGCCCCAAGCACCAGCTTGCTTGGCTGGTGCCTGGAGCCAGCCCTGACCGGCGTCCTCCTAGTAACCCTAATTATCGGATCTCAGCCAAAGAAACAGAAACTGTTGCTCATGTGGTTGCTTTGATCACATGAAAAGGCAGTATTCTCACTGCTGGATTTAGGGGCAGGCGAACCACTGGGATGCCAGGCTTGCTGTTTTTGTCGTTAGTGACAAAAGGGAAAATAGAATGTTTGAAGTAAAATGTAGCAGGTATTCTGTATGTGGATTAATTTTTCACTAACCTCCTAGAATGTTCTGGACTTTTGTAGAATCTCATGGAACCTTCCAGACTTTCTCAGAACTACATTTTCCTCAAACCTCCTGGAATGCTGTCAGCCATGTCCTTGCGGGTATATAAGGTGTGGGGCAGTGCCAGTCAGTCAGTGAGATATAAGAACAAAGTGAAGTGAAGTGAGAGCCCAGCTGCAATATTGTTAACCGTGTTTTATTGTGTAATTGCAAAAGTGTACTTGTTTAAGACTTGAATAGTTTAAGTAGTGACTAATAAAGAACATATTTAATGAGATGCCAGAATATCTATCGACATCCTAGCTATGCAGCTGTAAAAAAGAAATACTGTTACTTCTTTTGCCATACTTTACATATAATGTTTGATGACTTTCTAAGACTGCAGTACATAGACTTTTGCTCTCCCTAATAGTGTCCATTTTCTTCCATAGAAAATAAAAGATGCCCGCGAAGAAGCCTTCAGGAGCTCAGAATAAGAAACGTAAAGCTCAATTGCAATCTAATTTGTAGCAAAGAGCAAATTTGATGGAGAAAATATAGACTGGGCTTTAGGCAGTAGCAATCATCTCAGTGCAGAAGAATATTATAGAATTCCTAATTACTAAGGAATTAGCAGATTTACCTGAAAACAAGGAATGGAATGGTGAAGAAAGTGATGAAGAATCATCCAGTTTACCTGGCAGTGTAAAGGAGAGTGATGATAAAGAAGAATGTGACTCACGTGAAAAGGAGAGTAATGATATTGATCATACAATTTTGAACGGGCTGGGCCAAATCGAGGATATGACATTTCCAGTAAATGAGAAGAAGCAACACTTCTCAGACTCATGAGTGCTCGACAATGGTGAGAAACTGAATTGACATCAGGGCCGGCTCTAGACCCCAGCGTGCCAAGCGCGCGCTTGGGGCGGCATGCCGCCGGGAGGGCGGCAGGCGGCTGCGGTGGACCTCCCGCAGGCATGCCTGCGGAGGGTCCGCTGGTCCCGCGGCTCGGATGGACCTCCCGCAGGCGTGCCTGTGGATGCTCCACCGGAGCCGCGGGACCAGCAGACCCTCCGCAGGAACGTCTGCAGGAGGTCCACTGGAGCCGCAGGACCGGCGACCGCCAGAGCGCCTCCCGCGGCGTGCCGCCTTGCTTGGGGCGGCGAAATTGCTAGAGCCGCCCCTGATTGCCATTGGCTAATTTACTCAAAATCAACTGACAAAGTGTTATGGTTTTGTTGCAAAATATTTGACAAGGATGCCAAATTGTTGCTTGAGCTTTCCACGTACAATTATTGGCATAACTTAGCTGATGCTCAGAAGCAACATGAAAAGTCACTCAGACATTTTATGGCCTAGTATTCCAAACGGATGGTAGTCGAGTCCAGGCTCAAGCTGAATAAATGCATATACACAGACAACCAGCACATTATTAATGTAGAAACCCAGCACTGGAGAAATGTGCTCAAGTATCTGATCTCAATTACCCACTTTCTTGCAAGAATAATTTGGCTTTCCAGGGCTCGTCAGATATGTTGTTCCCTGAACATCACAGTAATTTCCTCAGTTTGGTACAGCTCCTTGGGAAATACGAGGAGGTCATGTGTGAGCACCTACATCGAGTAGTTTGTAAAGAAACTATGGACCATTACTGCAGCAAAACAATTAAAAACAAATTGATTGATCTTATGGCAAGGAAGGTACTTGATAACATATTGACGCAGCTCAGCAAAGTGAACTGCACTCATGACATTATTAAAGATGTCATTTACAGTAAGATTTGTTGATGACGAGGATTGCTGTATCCAAGTAAAGGAACACTTTATCTGTTTCTGGTCTGTGGACAACTCTACTTGAAAAAGCCTAACAGGACTGTTAAGAATGTTTTTGAATGAGAATAAAATAAAGCTTCAACATGTAGAGAAGAAACAGTGGTTTCCAGGCAAAGATCCTTGCGGTGAATCCAAGAGCTTTCTTCATGCCTTGTGGCTGCCATTCCTTCAATCTGGCTGTGTCAAAATCTTCTTTCGATTCAGTATCTCTCTTTGGAGTGCTGCAAAGGATGTACGTCCCGTTTTTCAGCATCAAGTATCAGGTGGAAGATCCCCATAGACAATGTTACAAGTCTGACAATGAAGCCGCTAAGTGACACTTGCTGAGAGAGCTGTGTTGACAGCATAAGGCCAGTGAGGTACCAAATGACTGAGGTTTACGATGCCCTGATGGAACTTGCACAGTTGAGTAAAGCAAAGACCGAAATCTGACACGAGGTGCAAAGCCTGGCAAACCAGATCACTGGCTTCAAATTTCTGGTCTCAATTGTGGTTTGGCACAATATCCTGTTCAAGTAAACTTTGTAAGCAAGGCATTACTAACACAGTCGATGGACATCACAACCACTACTCCTTTGATGAGAAACTGCCTTGATTTCGTTGTGGCCTATAGAAACAACGGATTTGAAGATGCCATCACTGCTGCCAAAGAAATGGCGGAAAAGTTAGGACTTGAGTCTGACAGGGATAAATCATGCATGCAAATCGTGCATGAAAGTCATGAAATGGACTACAAATTCAATAAAAATAAGGTATTCAAAAGTTTAACAAATGGGGGAGGGAGGCAACTAGGGCACCATTTGGTCCCACCAGCCTTGGCAGACTTTACCATTTATTCAGGTCATTTTTATAAACTCCTGAATCATTCAGTACACAGGATAGACAGTGCTCTGGAGGTGTTTGGGCATTGTATATGTGTCCCCACTTGCAGTTTGCCAGCTCTTGGAGTGCCAGACTGAGCCTCAGGGAGTTCTACCGAACAGACTATGACTGTAATGGCTACTAGAACTCTTTGACACAATTTTCCAGTGTGTTTGGAGTCAGGGGTGGGGACAGACTGGACTAGAAACTCTGGCTGAGGTCAATATGTTGGCTGCTGCATGGGGTGGCCTGGACAAGCAGGTTGCTGAGTCAGTGATGAGCCAGGGTTGCTCAGCCCCTTAATGGGAGAGGACAGCCTGACTCAGAGAGAGGAGAGAGAATGAAGCAGACAGCTCAGGGAGTCTCTGATTAACTCCCACTACACAGAAAGGAATGTTTGAACTACTGTGAGAAAATTGCATGGATCAGACAGTTTAGCCCCATAGAGACCAGCGTCTAGAGTGGCAGAGATCTGGCCCGACACTGGCTACTGACAGCCAGCTGAGCCCTCCATAGGACTCCAGACCAGGGAGCTAGGGAGCTTTGTAGGTGTCAGAAGAAGATCCTAATCCACCCAGTGGTCTTGATGTTAAATATAGTAAATGGGGCTGTTGTTTGCAGGACCCTGCCTGAGTTTTTGCAGAAATTGGAAGGTGTTTAGTGAATGAAGCAACAGCTTGCAGGAAGACAGAGGATAGCCTGAGGGTTCAGGCAGGTGAATGCTGCCCTGGAGAACTGTATTCTATCCCTGCCTCTGCCACGGAGTTCCCATAGGCTGCTGGACAAGTCACTTAAAACTAAATTTCTCACAGATAGTCACTAATTGTGTGTTCCTTATGTTTTGGATGCTCAATCTGAGATGCCTGGGGCCAGATTTACAGATGTATTGAGCACACAATTGCAAATAAAGTTGACTGTAAACATGCTTTGAACTCAGCGGCCCAACACTGTAGCATTTAATTTCAGAAAGGGGAACTACACAAAAATGAGGAGGTTAGTTAAACAGAAATTAAAAGGCACAACACCAAAAGTAAAATCCCTGGAAATTGCAGGGAAACTTTTTTAAGACACCATAATAGAGGCTTAACTTAAATATATACCCCAAATTAAAAAACATAATAAGAAAACAAAAAAAGAGCCACTGTGGTTAAACTACAAAGTAAAAGAAGCAGTGAGAGGCAAAAAGGCATCCTTTAAAAAATGGAGGTTAAATCCTAGTGAGGAAAATAGAAAGGAGCACAAACTCAGACAAAGGAAGTTTAAAAATATAAGTAGGAAGGCCAAAAAAGAATTTGAAGAACAGCTACACATAGATATCAGACACATAGATGAACATAACTTGTTGGGGAAGAGTCAACCTGGTTTTTGTAAAGGGAAATCATGCCTCATCAATCTACTGGAATTCATTGAGGTGGTCAACAAGCATGTGGTCAAGGAGGATCCAGTGGATATAATGTACTTAGATTTTCAGAAAGCCTTTGACAAGTTTCCTCACCAAAGGCTCTTAAGCAAAGTAAGCTGTCATGGGATAAGAGGGAACGTCCTTAATGGAGCAGTAACTGGTTAAGAGATAGGAAACAAAGGGTAGAAATAAATGGTCAATTTTCAGAATGGAGAGAGGTAAATAGTGGTGTCCTCCAGGGGTCTGTACTGGGACCAGTACTATTCAACATATTCATAAATGATCTGGTAAAAGGGGTAAACAGGAAGGTGGAAAAATTTGCAGATGGTATAAAACTACTCAAGATAGTTAAATCCCAGGCAGACTGCGACAAGCTACAAAAGAATCTCTCAAAACTGGGTGACTGGGCAACAAAATGGTAGATGAAAGTCAATGCTGATAAATGCAAAGTAATGCACATTGGAAAACATAATCCCAACTATACATATAAAATGATGGGATCTAAATTAATTGTTACCACTCAAGGAAGAGATCTTGGAATCATTGTAGATAGTTCTCTGAAAAATCTACTCCATGTGCAGCAGTACAGAATGTTGGGCATAATTAAGAAAAGTATAGATAATAAGACAGAAAATATCATATTGCCTCTATATAAATCCACAGTACACCCACATTTTGAATACTGCATGAGGATGTGGTCGCCCCATGTCAAAAAAGATATATTGGAATTGGAAAAGTTTCAGAAAAGGGCAGCAAAAATGATTAGCAGTATGGAATGGCTTCCGTATGAGGAGAGATTAATAAGACTGGGACTTTTCATCTTGGAAAAGAGAAAAGTAAGAGGTGATATGATAGAGGTCTATAAAATCATAAATGGGTGGAGAAAGTAAGTAAGGAAGTGTTATTTACTCCTTCTCATAATACACCAACTAGGGGTCACCAAATGAAATTACGGTAATAGGCAGCCAGTTTAAAACAAACAAAAGGAAGTATTTCTTCACACAATGCACAGTAAACCTGTGGAACTCTTTGCCAGAGGATGTTGTGAAGGCCAAGACTATAACAGGGTTCAAAAAAGGGCTAGATACATTCATGGAGGATAGGTCTATCAATGGCTATTAGCCAGGATATCCCTAGCCGCTGTTTGCCAGAAGTTGGAAATGGGTGACGGAATAGATCATTTGATGTTTACCTGTTCTGTTCATTCCCTCTGAAGCACCTGGCATTGGCCACTGTCGGAAGACAGGGTCCTGGGCTAGATGAACCTTATGTTCTTTTATCAAGTATTATAAGAATGCCAAATACTCTGAAAAAAATTCAAGATCTACATATCTTAAGTTGGGCTTCAAAAATTAGTGGACACCTAACAGTTGTGGCCTTCGTCTCTCTGACCTTCAGTTTCCCATGAGTAGAATGGGAATAGTAATACCACTTATGCTCACTGGAGTGTTGTGAAGATTAATTAATGTTTGTGAAGCCCACAGATACCCAAGAGGAAATTAATAGTTTTATATTTAGAGCAGGCTTTGGATGATGTGTTTTAAACAAGACCTCAGGACACACACTGAATGAGAAGAGAAAAAGAGAAATATTGAATAACTAATCAAGTCTCTGAATGAGGCAGGGGTCTTATGGAAAAAAATAGTATGCGATCATGTAACTAAAGACTATCATACAGCATAAGCACAAGGAGGCTGAATTAAGCTGCACAGGCAGTCTTATTTGTGGCATTTCCAAACTTTTAACTGCTTGACTTTGCAACATTAATATTTGTTTGACTTTTCTATTTTCTATTGGGAGTGAGCACTAACTTAGAAAAATAGAGTATGCTCTTGTCATTCTAGTATCATCAATAGAAGATCAGCCATCCAGCACAGTATAGCTGGTAGTTAATTTTGGCTGTTTTGAATTCATGGTATATTTCACAGGAATGACAGGAGCACTCAATTACAAAGGAATTATTCTACGAACCATTTGAAAGAATGAGGGCTGCATTGTGCAGTTACGCACAGTGCTGTTGTATACGGGAAGTCACCTGTTTAATTATACGTAACCAAAACTTCCAACCTCAGTGACCTTAGGATTCATGAAGTCAGCAAACATCAGGTAATGCATGGTTGTCAGTCTTGTGCCCAGAGAATGTGCCTCTGTAGACTGCAAAGTAAGGTAGTGCTGTTGTGGAAAACAAATGAGAAAAAGGAAAGAAAGAAAAATTATATAAAAATTAAAGCTATTTCCAATGAAAACCCAAGCAGTATGATGAGGTTAGATAAAGCAGTTCTGTAGAATTCTGGGACTATACACTCACAGAGCTTAATATCCCCCCTCTGATGCTCAGCCACAGGATGAGAAAAACATTACTTATGTCAGAGATATATTTCCTGTGGAATGAAAATAGCCCTTATCCTCTTAATCCTATATGGAATGTAATTAACCATTTAGTGCCTTCAGAGATAAATAAAATGTTATTTAATATGATGCAGAAGCATAGAAATTCCAAAGGACAAAACCTATTTGGTCCTAGTACTGGATCGCTTTAGAACCTTTTCTGTCCAATCAAGGTTTTGAAATTCCTATAGCAAGGATTTAGGATAGTAGGATTTCTACTGTTTCTCTTGGAAGTCTATTTAACAACTTCCCCTTAATTAATTTGATTTCAGTAGTAGTTCTGCGTGCAACGTAGCTTGTGGGATCAGGCCTTATGTCTAGGCTTGGAATGATTAAATTTTTGTTGGTAAATATTGGTAAACATTGATTTCACCATACTCACACAAACTGATGAAAAAATATTTCCATCAGTAATCATCAAAATTTATAGATAGGCAAAAGAAGAAAAATGCTGCTTGAGAACTTATTAAAGTTTGATTTAAGGATATTTGTGTGTTTTGACATATGAGGTTGATGATGTGTGTTTTAACTGTTATAAAGTTTGAATCTCAGTGTCTGCCACTAAATAATTGTCTGATCCCCCCTACCCCCATAATTTCCTGCAAATGTGACAATCTAAATGTAAACAAATGTAAATCAATAAGAATGCTTAAAACTTATAATTTTGTGCAACTATGACAATCTAAATTGATAAAAATTTAAAAAAAGTTTAAAAATAAATAGTGATATTACCTGTCAAAATTATATAAAAATATGCAAATCAAATTCTGCCAAGTGTACTTATGTCTCATTACTCCTATTTATGACCCCTTCTATAATTTCTCTTCCTGGTATTTATTTCCTTCATAAACTTGTAGAAGTTATTGTGGTCTCCCTAAATCATCAATTAGCCAAGCCTCATACTCTATATTGTTCTTCTAATCTTTCCTTATAAATCAGTCCTTCTGAGCCCACTAACCATTTTTGCTACTCTTCTCCGAACTCCCTCCAATTGGTCACTATCTTTTACTATTTATACACTGATGAACAAGATATGTTGGAGTAGAGTCAACATGGCTTTTGTAAAGGGAAATCACACCTCACCAATCTATTAGAATTCTTTGACAATAACAACAAGCATGTGGACAAGGGTGATACTGTTTATATGGTATACTTGGATTTTCAGAAAGCCTTTGACAAGGTCCCACACCAAAGGCCTTTAAGCAAAGTAGGCAGTCATGGAATAAGAGGGAAGGTCCTGTCATGGAGCAGTAACTGGTTAAATGCTAGGAAAGGGTAGGAATAAATGGTCAGTTTCACAGTGGAGATAGGTAAATAGCAGGGTCCCCCAAGGATCTGTACTGGGACCTGTGATGTTCAACATATTCATAAATGATCTGGAAAAAAGGGGTAAACAGCGAGATGGCAAAGTTTACAGATGCTACAAAATTACTCAAGATAGTTAAGTCCAAAGCTGACTGTGAATACTTACAAAGGAATCTCACAAAACTGGATGACCGGACAACAAAATGCCAGATGAAATTCAGCGTTGATAAGTACAAAGTAATGCATATTGGAAAACATAATCCCAAATATACATTCAAAATTATGTGGTCTACATTAGCTGTTACCACTCAAAAAAGAGATCTTGGAGTCATTGTGGATACTTCTCTGAAAACATTTGTTCATTGTGCAGTGACAGTCAAAAAAACTAACAAGGTGAGGAACCATTAGGAAAGGGATAGATAATAAGACAGAAAATATACTAATGCCACTGTATAAATCCATGATACACCCTCAGCTTGACTACTGCATGTCGTTCTGGTTACCTCATCTCAAAAAAAGATATATTAGAATTAGAAAAGGTACAAAGAATGGCACAAAATTGACTAGGAGTATGCAACAACTTCCATAAAGGGGAGATTAAAAAAACTGGGACTGTTCAGCTTTGAAAAGAGACAACTGATTGGCAATATTAGAGGTCTATAAAATCATGAATGGTGTGGAGATATTGAATCAGAAAGTGTTATTTACCCCTTCATATAACACAAGAACAGGGGTCACCCATTGAAATTAATAGACAACAGGTTTAAAACAAACAGAAGGAAGTACTTCTTCACACAATGCATAGTCAACCTGTAAAACTCATTGCCAGGGGGATATTGTGAAGACCAAAATTATAAATGAATTCAAAAAAAGAATTTGATAAATTCATGGAGGATAGATAGGTCCATCAATGGCTCATAGCCAAGATGGCTAGGGAAGCAATCTGGATGTCTGTAAACCTCTGGCTATTAGAAGCTAGGACTGGACAACAGCAGTGTATCCCTCGATAATTGCCCTGTTCTGTTAATTCCCTCTAAAGCATTTGTCACTGACCACTGTTAGAAGACAGGATACTGGGCTAGATGGAACACTGGTCTGACCCAGTATGGCCTTTCTTATGTTGTTATTTGGTGTTCATAACTGTAAATAATTTAGGAGCAGCCGCTGCAGAGCCACATAAAAAGGGATTTCCACATGTGTACTCTGTAAACCTCTCTCTCCATACACAGCCCAAATCACAGTGTCAGGTTAAGCTACCATGTTGTAATGCATACTCATGTCTACACTTTAGGACTAGATACTTCTATCTGTTTGGCCACATAGGGGAGTTTGCTCACCCTGCTTTTCCACAGCCTTGGCATGGCCCACTTTGGTTTAGGTCTATGTATATTACACCCTTGAGTGTTTGGACAGGACACAAGAACTTTACCTGGCTGTACCTTTTGTGAGCATCTGGGTAGGGAGTGGATGTAGCCACAGAGTAGTACCTACTGGCTATGGAAGTATACTGAAAAAAGTGTAGTAAATTATTCCCCACAATGCAAGAGAGGAGCCATGACAGGCACAGAGCCCCAGTACTGCCTCTCTGAGGCACAGTGCCTTCACTTCTCCCTCTGGGGCAGTGTGAAAGCTATACCACACTGTACCTTAGCTATAGTCACAATTCCTATAGAATGCACATCCTAATACCTATGCACATATTGAAACATATGTCTGGTTACTAACATTATCACAGACTAAACCCATCCAAGCCTTTCTCAGCCCTATTCACACATGAGATAAAAAGCCTTTTGGTTACAGGCCCAAATTAAGTAAAAAGTCAGAGTGAACAATGTCTTGCACTGTTCCTTAGAAACCCTCAGTCTCGGGCTTTGCTGAATTCCAGGCACTAAGCTGCTGTGAGTTCAGTCCTGAGGACATACAGCAGAAGTATTCTGGCTGATCACAATTGCCATGATAGGGCATAGGTGGAGAGGCAATTACTAGGAAAGCCAGGTGCCCATTATTCAGAGACTTACTGCTAAGAGACACAATACCTTCCATTACATCTTGAAGTGGCAGACTGAAATCATAAAAAGCACTTTGGACCACTTTTCTCATCTTGGAATTTGAGAGCAGAAGCAGATCCAATAAGACCCTACTATTGCAAGCCGTTAGGACAAAGAGAAGGAATACCCTCTCAATGGATCAATTACAGCCCCTCTCAATGCCACAAAGTACTTTCCCCAACCCACCAGGATCAACTCAGGCTTGTCTGTATTGACTTTCATCCAATCCCTAAATTCAGGCAGCCACTTGGAAAACAAGGATACTACCGAATGTGGATTTATTGGAGAGATGCACTACTGCATATCATCAGCATATTAATAGTATTAATAATACTTAGCACTTGCATGGCATTTCTCATCCATAGATCTCAAATTGCTTCACTAAGGAGGGCAAGTATCATTATCCCTGATTGATAGATAGGAAACCCAGAATGTTTATTGCTATTCCTTAGTGATTTCATTTACACCAGGGTGGGTGATAGGATGGAAGTCTACAGGTCCCCCCACCATATGTAGCCCTGGTGAAGAATGAATAATTATCCACAAGGAACAAAAAGAACCATTCTAAAGATATCCCAGACATTCCTGCCAGGTTGCACAGACGAATGATCATGATCAGCTGTATCAAAGGCTGTAACAAAGCATATCAGCTGTATCGAAGGCTGCTGAAAGATCTAATAAAATCAGCATGGATCCCTAGCCTTCCTCCTGAACAAGGAGATCAAATTGTTTAAAAAAGCTGAACCCAGTGCCCAATGTAATCAATGTTACCCATTGCTAAGATCAACCACAAAGAAGAATACTTATTGAACAGCAAATATTGGTGGTGTTTGTTGAAAAGAATATTGATCGAGCCAAGAAAACAGCAAGCAGTTATAAATGTTTAATCACATTCTCATTCAAGCCTTCCTTCCATGCCAGAAATTAACATTTTTGTGTCTCATGAGGACTCAAGACACATTTCCATAATGTTCTGTAAATTCAGAAGCTCTGCATCCATATAGAATGGTAGAATTATTCATTGCAAATGATTTATCTCAGCAATGCAGCTATTTTGTGCACAAATTATCTGTGAACAGGTTGTGATTTTTATGAATTTGTTCCTTATTTGCAATTGTTTAACAAATAATGGGGCAAACCAGTTTTAGCCTAGGGCTTATTCTTGAACTGGTCACTATAAGCATTGCTATTCATATTGCCATATGACCAATCACTTAGACCAAATGGCATTGTTCCCATTCCCTTATTGGATCATGTGACTTTTATTAAAACAATGTGTTCAGCTCCCTGTTAGCAAGTTACTCATGAACATTTGCGTTCATGTTTGAGTAATCTACTGTGTAAATAATGAAAGGAAAATTTCAAAATTGCCACAGGAGCACTTCTAGCATGAATACTCTTGGCATGATGAGATGTAGAAGCACTATGCAACTGGAGAGCAGGGAAATAGTTAATGCTGACCAAGAGAAGACAGGCAATAGACCAGCTGGAGACAGTTATTAAGATCAGCCCCACAAGTGGGAAGGTGAAAACCCAAGGGATCCTTGCTGCAGGAGGCAGAAAGAGAGGAGTGCTATGTCTGTGACATCATTCTCTCTTTCTCCCATTCCAATGGCAGACCCTCCATTGGATCTCCACTATCTCCAAACCTGGGAAGGCGGGGGGTGGGGTGGGGTGGGGTGGGAAGGATGCTATCTGATTATTGGACTCCTTCTCCCCCTCCCCCTAAGAAGCTCACGTTAAATCATAGCGACCAACAGTATCAATATGCTGGAATAGTCAAATTTTGCAAACCAGAGTCCTGGCTAGTGGGCCAGGTGGGTAGAGTTTGCTGCACTGCCAGCCTCTCACCACTAGGGGCTATTGTGCACAGCAAGGAGTGACTCTGTCTGGCTTCCAGCACACTCAGCTCCAGCCTGTTGTTTGGCTTGTTGCTGATGCCAGGATTTAAACTAAATAAGTAAATCCATGCTTCCTAAGACTGGAGGGAGTCCTCCCAATGCTTAATGTCGCTCAGTGGAAAGACAAATGAGTTGGCAGAGTCCTGAGATGTTGACTTCTGTCCCTCCTCGATATAGGTCCATCTTGGGGATATTAGAGAAGGTGATGTGTGCTTTCTGTGCTGCAACAGTATTATCTCTTCAGGGAAGCCAGAGGATGCCTGTAACACAAGGAAAGCAGTAGAATTAACCGAGGCTTGTAGGAACTAGGGGGGAGGGTTGGGCAGACAAAGTGAGAAGACAGATTTTGTTTTGGAAGCATGGCAGTAATGGAGGCATGGCAGTAAAAAGATGTTTTGGAAAGGGAAGAGTTATTCTGGGGGAAGAATTGATTTTTCTTGGATGTGGAACACGGGTGAAGGGCTGAGAAGCACAAAGGGAGTACCATAAGGAATGGAGGAAACTTGAAAATCTCCCCAACTCCTGCCAGAGAGACAAATAGGCGATACCTGGAAGTCTTCCTTTAAAAGAGGGGAAGACACTCCACACAATCGCAGCCAAGAATGAATGTAGGGAAATTCCCCTGAAGAGCCCAGAGTGTGGTATGGGCCTGCTACTTCTCCCTGAAGGTGTTTGCAAGGGAGTGTGGCTCCAGAGCCTCTCATCAGGAAGACAACTTCACACTGGGGGCCTGCTTGTTAAGGGTGGGGGGAGATAAGTTGTTTTTTGATATATAATAGAGCCTCTGTGGGTTCTGACTGCTTAGCTGAACCCCCTCAAGCCTGATAAGGCCTAAGATTTCAGATTTTCAACAAAAAATCACTTAAAACTCCCTAGGATGCTCACACAGGGGTCTAGCTTCTTTGCACACTTATTCCAAGTACTTTTATTTTTAATGTTGGCAGCTATGCTGTACATTTCTGACACTGTTTATACTGCATGAAGTAACATTCACTTAGGCCTGGTCTACACTGGTGGGGGGGGGGGAAATAATCGAGCTAAGATATGCAACTTCAGCTACGAGAACAGCGTAGCTGAAGTTGACATATCTTAGACCGACTTAGAATCACTTACTTCGAGTCCTCACGGCGCGGGATCGACGGCCACCGCTCCCCCGTTGACTTTGCTTCCGCCTCTCATCGTGGTGGAGTTCCGAAGTCGACGGCAGAGCGATCGGGGATCGATTTATCCGCATCTACACCACACGCGATAAATCAATCCCTGATAGATAAGTGTAGACATACCCTTAAATTTCCTTGCTCTTTAAGAGTTTCACATTGTCTACCAGGGGAGAGAGTTCCATGCTGTCCTGGGGCTAGAAGAAACAGTCAAACAAATTACATCACACAAAGGCAGACAACTAAATATTGACAAATTTTATAGATGCTTGTATACAAATGAAAGAAGCCTAAAGACTAAAATGGGTGAACATGAGTGCCTGATATTTAATGAGGATATTGATATATTAGCATCACAAACACTTGGAATGATGGTAATCAATGGGACATGGTAATACGAGGACACAAATATATAGGAATAACAGTGCACTGCTGGAGAAGTGGCTCTATATGTGAAAGAAAGTCTTAAATGAATAAAACAGTACCACAGAATGCTTGAATAATAAAGAGTACAGCAGTAGGAATATAATACCAACCATCTGACCAGGATGTTGACAGTGCATGTGAAATGCTCAATGAGGTTAGAGAGGCTACAAAAACAGAAAATGCAGTAATGATGGGGGATTTTAACTATCCCCATATTGACTTGGTACGTCACCTCTGGACAGGATGCAGAGATAAAATTTCTAGACACCATTAATGACTGATACTTGGAGCAGCTAGTTCTGGAACCTAGAAGGGGAGAGGCAATTCTTGATTTAGTCCTAAGTGGTACACATGATCTGGTCCAAGAGGGGAATATAGTTGAACCGCTTTTGGTATTAGCAACCATAATGTAATTAAATTTAACACCCTTGTAGGGGAGAAAATACCAAAGAAACCCACCACATTAGCATTTAACTTCCAGAAGGGGAACTACACAAAAATGAGGAGGCTACTTAGAAATAAAAAAGGAGCAGTCACGAGAGTGAAATGCCTGCAAGCTGCATGGAACCTTTTTAAAAACACCATAATAAAGGCTTGAAATTTAAGCATATTCCAAATTAAAAAAAAAACCAGTAAAAAGACCCCCCCCAAATGAATTTGTTGCATTGCTCTTCACTGCAGAGTATGTGAAGGAGATTCCCACACCTGCACCATTCTTTTCAGGTGACAAATCTTAGGAACTGCCGAGATTGAGGTGTCAGTAGAGGAGTTTTTGGAACAGACTGATACATTAAACACTAGTAAGTCACCAGGACCAAATGGTATTCACCCAAAGGTTCTGAAGGAATTCAGATATGAAATTACAGCACTACTAACTGTGGTATGTAACCAATCACTTAAATCAGCCTCTGTACCAGATGACTAGTGGATAGCTAATGTAATGCCAATTTTTCAAAAAGGATCCTGGCAATTACAGGCCGGTAAGCCTAACTTCAGTACCTCGCAAATTAGTTGAAAATATAGTAAAAAGCAGAATTATCAGACACATAGATGAACACAATATGTTGGGGAAGACTCAATATGGCGTTTGTAATAGGAAATCATGCCTCACCAATCTGTCAGAATTCTTTAAAGGTATTCACAAACATGTGGACAGGGGTGATCCAGGGGATATAGTGTGCTTGGACTTTCAGAAAGCCTGTGATAAGGTCCCTCACCAAAGGTTCTTAGGGATAGTAGGCAGTCATGGGATATCAGGGAAGGTCTTCTCATGGATCAGTAACTGGTTAAAAGACAGGAAATAAAGGGTAGGAATAAATGGACAGTTTTCACAGTGGAGAGATGTAAATAGCGGGGTCCCCCAAGGATCTGTCCTGGGACCAGTGCAGTTCAACATATTCATTAATGATCTGGAAAAAAGGGGTAAATAGTGAGGTGGCAAAGTTTGCAGACAATACAAAATTACTCAAAATAGGTCCAAAGCTGTCTGCGAAGATTTACAAAGGGATCACACAAAACTGGGTGACTGGGCAACCAAATGGCAGCTGAAATTCAATTTTGCCCCAATTTCAACATAGATATATTAGAATTGGAAAAAGTACAGAAAAGGGAAACAAAAATAATTAGGGATATGGAACAGCTTCCATACATGGAGCGATTAAAAAGACTGGGACTGTTGAGCTTAGAAAAGAGATGACTAAGGGGAGGATATGATAGAGGTCTATAAAATCATGAAAGGTATAGAGGATAAGCGTTATTTACCCCTTCACATAACACAAGAACCAGGAATCACCCAATGAAATTAATAGGCAGCAGGAAGTACTTCACACAATGCACAATCAGCCTGTGGAACTCATTGCCAGGGGATGTTGTGAAGCCCAAATGTATAACTGAGTTCAGAAAAGAATTTGGTAAGTTCATGGAGAATAGGTCCATCAATGGCTGTTAGCCACCACAGACACAGCCCCGTGGCCTGGATATTGCTAAGACTCTGACAGCCAGAAGCTGGGCTTGACAGGGGTGTGTCACTTGATAGCTGCCTTGTCCTGTTCACTGCTTCTGAAGCTCCTGGCATTGGCCACTGTCAGAAGACAGGATACTGGGCTAGATGGGTCATTGGTCTGACTCACTATGGCCATTCTTATGTATGACTGAGGAGACACAAGGCAAACTGCTACTTTTAGGGACCAAATCCCTCACTTATTTTTGGGGGAACCTCTTGTAGTGTCTTATATAAGGAACACTCTGATCCATAAGGATCAGGCTTCATTTATAGTTATAGATTTAGGTTTAGCTTGGGGAGGGGCGGGGGTGGGTGGGCATTAGAGGTGGATTTAAATGTGCTATATTTAGTATTTATATAGCTAAGTGGCTTACAATAAAGGACCAAAGTAATCAGTTTAGTAACATGTGCCACATGCTGCTAATTCAGGCTGCTTCAGCTTTTCATTCTGCACTATGAGAGCATGGAGAGGCATGGGGCAGGATCCTTAGCCACAAATACTAATACCATCAATGGCAACATTTTAAAGGAAATCATCATTACATATTAAGGGTTCCATTTAGCTTGATAAACGCAGCTCTGCTATGCGGGGAGGCAAAGTACAACATTGCCCCAGAGGAAGCTTTAGGAGGGGTTTCACTTCCCGGTGCTTTCCATTATGTGTGATTACTTAAGGCACCATCCTAAATGATGGTGGAGCTAATTCACCTTTCTGCAGACATCCAGCTCTGCAATATGGTAGAGAGAATGAGCTCTGCTTTCACCTCCTCCCCTCCACACTTTGGGCTGGGTTCAGGTAGGAAGGTGCAGTTTCTGTGCATACATGGAGAACTGCGTTTATCCCAGAGAAAGGCTTCTTGCTCTCTACTCCCATTTGGTGCCTATATAGTGCTCAAGCAGCATCTGGCCATAGTCATATGTCTGAACAGAGTGCATACTGGGCATGTCGTGCAGTCACATTCTAAAACTGAAATGCTAGGAACCACAATTTTCTGGCACAATTAATCCTCCCCCCACAGAAAATACAATGAAGGATTTTTAACTGCACTTTTTATTTTAAATTAATAGTTCATTGGTAAACTAGTCCCATTTCAGATCCACTTTTGTCCCTCACAGAAGTTTGACAGAAAGCTGCTTACATTTTTTCCTTTTTTTATGTATAGAGGTAGCTCAGAGGTTAGTTCGATGCCCTGCCATACAGGGGAGTTGGGTTTGACTACTGTTGCATGATGCCCATCAGAGAGCGAACTTATTGTCTGTGCAGTACTTTGTGATGTTGGCAGGATGAAAGCATCATTCTTCTTTGAGTAACGTCCGTATGGATATTCCATTTCAGGTAGGCATGCGCCTCTGGAGCCCTTGATTGGAGATTTTCCATTAGCAGTGATTGTTCAGCCCTCACATGCCACCTGTGCTTACACAGAGGCTATATAGGGCTGTGCAGCTGACCCGCCCTCCATTCCTTCGTGCTCGGCTATCTCATGTACAATTACTGATAGTAGTTTGTTTAGGATTAGTGTAGTGTAGTTAGCTAGCTAGCTACAAGTAGCGAGAGGACTGACTTATTTCTTCTCCTTCCCCTCGGAGATCCTTATCCTCCCTCCTGGCAGGGCATTCCTGGCTTGCCATGTTTTAAATGCTGCCTCTCTTGTTGAGGGGCTATACCTGTCAGTGATGGCCACTCCAGGCACGGCTGTTGCTTGTGGGAGTCCCATGTCTATCTGACCCTCAAATCCAGGGCAAGGCAGAACAGAGAGATTAAACCGAGACTGCTGATGTTGGAGCTCTCCCTTCAATCTGCTTTTAAGTCAGTTCAGGAGACACCCCCCCCCCCCGCTGTACATCTCTGGTATTGAGGATTCTCCAACATTTTCTGTGGGTGCCCGCCCACCCCCCCATTACAGATATTGAGGAGGATGAAGGAGATGTCTAGTCAGTCAAACTACTCTGACTCCACCCTTTTCTGTGGATGCCCCCGCTTAGCGATATTGAGGAGGATGAAGAAGACATCTAGTCAGTCAAACTTGATTTTCTGACCGGCCTAGTCTTCTATACTTCTATATTTGGAGTGGGGGCAGCTCCAGTCAGGCCAACGGGGCCGTGTGTGTGTGTGAACATAAGAATGGAGTATTGGGTCAGACCAAAGATCCAATCTACTGACAGTGGCCAATGCCAGGTGCCCCAGAGGGAGTGAACCTAACAGGTAATGATCAAGTGATCTCTCTCCTGCCGTCCATCACCACCTCTGACAAACAGAGGCTAGGGACACCATTCCTTATGGTGGGGGGAGGCAAATTCCATGCCTGCCTGAGTCTTGCAGTTTGGGGAGGGGGAACTTCCCCCTGCTCCGCTCTCAGTCTCCGCCCATGCAGGAAACCTTAGCACTATTCCTCTGTTACCAAGTTTGAATGGGAAGAAAATGTTTCCCCCAGCACCGGCTCGCACAAAAGGGCTGGGGAGAATAACTATCCCCTTCACTGGACCATTAATTTCCTCTTAATGGAAGATCCCTTGGCCTCTCTAGTCCTATTGGAAACATGAGAGAGAAATAAATTGCCCTTTCAGTTTCTCATTTCCTTAGATAGGGTGAATGAATGAGGGCAGAGTGAGTAGTAACGGAGAAATGGAAGAAGAATGGAAGATGAAAAAGGGAAACAAGGATCAAGAGAAAAGGATGGAAAATTGAGCAAACATTTAAAATTAAAAATGGAGGCACTACACACTTGTGTATTTTACTTGCAAATTTATGCTTCTATGTAGGTCTAGGGGAAAATATAGAATGTTATTGGTGTGGGAGAGGAGGAGGGCTTTGGAATGCTACATGATTTGGATTTCATTTAGGCTTAATCTTTCCCTACAAGTTAGCACAAATTGCAGACCACAGGAGTCTCAATATCTGGTGGTCAAAGGCCTTTGAATACACCTGCTGCTGTGTTCCGCAACAACTGACACCAGTGAGCTTTTATGGAGGGTATCCAATAACCCAGCCAAGAGGTCAGGAATTAACTTAAATCTTTCCAAGGTTTGCAGCTCAAGGCGGAACGACTTTAGGAAGCTCACACTTCCACTCCCTTTTCCTTGAGACCCTATTCTAATTAAAGCCCATCTACAAGGCAGGCCATGCAGTTGGTTTGTGACATCACAGTTCAATGCTGTGATGATGAATATGATGTCACAAACAGAGGATTATGACGTCAGGTGAGGCACCATAAGCATTAGGTGAACATTTAAGAAATAAGATGGTTTCCAGCAATATGTCCCTAGTAACGAAAAGCATTACTCAGCCATCAGCATACAAAACATATTACCTAAGAACAGAGTTCTCTTCAAGAACTGACTTCAAGTATGGTGAAAGATGATGAACCATGGAACAAAGGTCCTCTTTTTGTGTAATCCTGTTTAGCATTATAAGGAAATAATGGAAGAAGCTCCTCTGACCCTTTGCAAAATATCAGATTTGTTTTAAATAAAAATGTTCAGGGCCATCCAGCAGGAGTTAGCAGCTCTTTAAAATTAAAACTGTTCATTGTATTTGGAATCTCTGTGGATTTCGAGCTTTTCCAGATTAGAAATAATGCTTATCAAATATACTGAAGTTAAAGGGAGATGAACTAGCTATAGAAGAACAAACATAACAAAAAACCCTAAACTAACAGCAGAGCCGTCCCTTGGGTACAGCGAATCGGGACGACTGCTCCGGGCCCCACGCTTTGGGGGGCCCCTTGGGCTGGTGCAATTGGCCGGCGTGGTTGGTCTCGGAAGTGATGGATTCATTGCTTCTGCCCCGGGCCCTGCACCCCTCTAGGGACGGCCCTGACTAATTGGAACCTCTAAAGCTGCATGCCAGAGGAAATGCCTCAAAGGCAAAAGACGGTCACTTCTATTGCTCGGGGGTGTGGGAGGGAGATAGAAGAAACGTGGGAATGGATGCTGAAAATGAAACCCTAATGCCTAAAATCTGAAGCAAATGTAGTTTGTCTGAATACACTCAAAACCAGGCCAATGCTTGTGATGAATATTTCATTGCTTTTAAAAGGAATGTATCATTGCTGCCATCATTTTAGTGTTCTGAAAACTTTTCTTTCTGTATTTTTCTCTCCACCCTAGACCACAGAAATGTAACACTGCATAAAAGGTTAATAAGATGCTGAATAAATCAGGGTGTTAGCATGGAGAGATCCTGTTCCCCTTTGAAATCAATGGCAGAACTCCCACTAATTTAACTAGGCTCAGGAAGGGGTTCCTATATACAGAAATATTTATCATTCTAAGTATACGTCATGATTTCCAAGAAAATCAGATCATTTAAAAATCTGTAATCAATTTGTATATTCAAAGAAGAGCTGGAAGGTTAGATGGCTCAGGGGATTGGGAAAGCAATGCCACATCTTTCCCCCTTAGATCAGTTGCCCAAATCCAGTCTAGATAGACTGGTGGCCTATGTAAAATGCATTTGGTGATTTCTGTTCGGTTCCCAAGTAGAGAGTTCTCCTTGTCACTAAAATCCCTGCCACAATTAGAACTAGCACACTCTTAGAGCCTAAGAGGCAGAGTCTTCACTGGCTGCTGAGACTGAGCTATGTGGGACATTGGAGGAGAAGTTTGTTTTGCTGCTGCTGTACCCTGATCTGTCAATCGATAGAGGACGTCAATCTCCAGCACTGCCAGTTTAGCAATGCTCATGAGAAAGCAGTTCTTTGTCTGGCTATGCTAGAAGGAGGTCAGGAGACACTGGATGTAATTTAATTAGATGGCAACTTTATTTCTTAATGTCTGAGAGTATTTGGCAGATAAAACTGAACAGTGAAGGTAATTCCATAATCATTTACATATACCCAGGGGGTTGTTGGCAGCCCTTCTCCTTACCCATCCTGGTCCACAGCCAACCCACTGCTGTGACCTGACCTTTCCCGCAGGCCCCGCTGTTCAAACGAGGGCCAAGGGGGACTATAAAGGAGGAGGAGTTGACTCCTTGCCATACCAGTCATAGAAGCCCCAAACCTTCCCTATTTCAGTTCTGTGACAGGGCTCTGCTCACCACGCTGGCACCTCCTGATGGTTGTCTTGGGGATTAGCTCCTCAGATTGGTATGCCCTCTCCTGATGGTGCCTAGCCCACCATTACGTCTGCTCTCTGACCTGCATCACTCCAGGGACCACAACACGCTCTTCATGACATGGCCTCCGGCTGTGTCCCTATGTGTGTCCCCCCGTTCTGGGGTTTAGTACGGCCATCCAACTGTCCAGCCACTTCCCCAGTGGTGAGTTGGGGGTCTGGGTCCCAACCCAGGGAACTTCTGAACCACAGTTACTTAGTGTGTTCCTTTACCTCGACTACTGCTGCATTTCCCTAGGTCGCTTCCCTGCGGTCACAGCACCCTACTCAGTCCCAGCAGCCCATCCTCAGCTCCTTCTCATTCCTGGGGTCCCCGCCTGCACTTCTCTGTCCAAGGTGCTACAGGGTTGCAGCCTACTAAGGATACAGTTTTCTCTCCTCAACCTCCAGGCAGCTACTGACTCTGCTCTGCCCTGCGGCTCTTCTTATATAGTTCTGCTGGACCCCAATTGGCGGCTCCTTACAGCCTCTCTCCTATTGGCCACTTCCCCATGCAGCCTCCACAAGGCTCTATTAACCCCATGAGTGAATGCCCCATCACAAACTCCTTTGAAGAATACTTCCTTTAAATCCTTTCCCAATCTATTTTTTCTGATCGCCTTATTAATTCCCTGTAGAGTACCTGCACTGGACATCTGCTGCAAGGAGGTGACAGCAATTAGCTTGGCTGCCTGTCCCGCATATCTACTTGGGTTCCCAGATGTCTCCTGATGCTTTTTTTAATATAGGCTAAAAACGTATCAACTCCCAAGTCTGACAGGTGGACCCCATCCTCCCTAAATAATTCTGGTGCCCCATATGCTATGCCAAGATGAGAAATTACCAACCCTCACCCATGCCTTCTGTGAATTTGGCCACCTCCATGTTCACCTATCTCCTAGCCTTGTCAACGCATGGGAGCTTAACAGCTCCCTGCCATGCCCTGCATTGCAACATGTCTGATCAAATAATTTTTACTCCTGGGAAAAGTTCCAGGATCTGCCCCAAGTCCCTCTTAGTTTTGATCATTAAATCAATCCTGTTACACATTCCCAAGCCATTTTCCCCAAGGTGAACCACAGTCATATCTGGTGCCTGCTTACAGGCCACCACAGTGTACAGAAGGGGCATCAGCTAGTCCCATAACATGCCCCTACTCCCATGCCAGCTCAGGACTGCTTCACCATCAAGGCCCAGCTGTGAACCTCCAAACAACTTGGAAGCCCGCCTATGTGCCCAGTGAACAATACTGTGCCAGCAGATCCATACCACCCATATGCAGGCATCCTGATGCAAACACAAAGACAAATTAACACTGATTCCCTACCTGGGGCTTCACCTATGTTTTGTATGCTTCAGAATGCCAGTACCTGAATTTCCCTGGCCCTCAGACCCAGCTGGGCCACTGCTGTTTCCTTCCTGATCCTAAATGAGTGGAAACCAAATTTATGTGCTGGAAGCTCCAAACTTGTTAGTCCTCATCTTAAAATTGTAACAAACAGGTATGTTGGGAGGGGATTCCTGTCACTGTGAATAAAGAGTATCAGAGGGGTAGCCGTGTTAGTCTGGATCTGTAAAAGCAGCAAAGAATCCTGTGGCACCTTATAGACTAACAGACGTTTTGCAGCATGAGCTTTCGTGGGTGAATACCCACTTGCATCTGAAGAAGTGGGTATTCACCCACGAAAGCTCATGCTGCAAAACGTCTGTTAGTCTATAAGGTGCCACAGGATTCTTTGCTGCTTGTGAATAAAGAGGGGCTCATACCTCCGTGGTCTTATTGCCATGTTTGCCCTCACAGCCTCCACAGGGCAGATCCTGGGCTTTCCACCCTCCTGTAAAATAATGTATTCACCCCATCCTGCTTGATCCATCTTTGACATCCTCAAAGTTAATATCACTGATCACCTCTCCCAACATATATCCCTCAATTCTGAAGCCCTTCCAGAAGAATCCTTAGAGGACCCAGGTACTAGCTCACTGATCCTAAAAGCTCAAAAAATCACAACCAGGAAGGCTGCCCTGAATAAGACCCCTTTGTGTCCACAACAACGTATGTACTCTAGGCTGTGCACCGGATCCCTAAGCATATTGACAGCAACGGGATGACATGTATCCTGCCTAGAGTTGGTGCTTCAAGACCACTTTGCTAGAAACCTCTGAACTGAAAACCTGCTACGAGGATCTGGGTAACTATTCAGCCTACTGACAAATGTAAGGGCCAATAGATGAGTGGAGATGGTTGATGACACCAGGTACTGCAGCCAGGTTGCTAATGACACCACGTACTGCAGCACCCAGTCCTCTGTAACCGCCATATCAGTGACAGGCCCTCCAGCTCCTAAAATTGAACAAAATCATTAACACTCCTCTCATAGCTCTGCAGTCTTTGTGGAGCCACCAATCTTTGCACTACACTGACAGCCATCTTATGCCAAGGTTCCACAGTGCTAGTGGCATCTATTCGGCGTCCTTGTTGGTTCCTGGTGCCAGCTCCCAAAATCTGTCCATCTGAAAATGAGACAATGCATCTGCTATGCCATTATCAACCCCAGGCACATATTTGGAAGAGAAACAGATGTTAAAGCTTAAACATTTTTGTAAAAATACCCTTGCCACCCTCATCGTTCTATGTGATCTGGAGGCCCAGGACTAATAACATGTACCAGCTGCCATGATGTCACACCAGAAACGCACCCTTTCATTAGCGTGGCTGTCAGCCTAAGCATGCCTTAGTCCTAAAGCATATGGCCCCACTCTTCCAGAGGCCTTGCACAACCAAACACACCCTTCATTCACTAGCCAGAGTTTTGATTCTCCACTCTGTGGTCCCAACAATTGTAGACAGAAAGAATTCCCTAACTGTCCATTTCCCCAGACACCATTTGTGGCTCCTTTCTTGGCTTCGTAGGTCACCAGAAGCTGCCAAATCTTGAAAGAGGGAAGGACTGGATCGCCAAAGCCTGAGCATGCATTCAGACTGGCAAAGATGGCATGGTTTGGCTAGACCATGGAGAGAAGTGCCTGGTCCCAAGGGGAGATAGGCCCTCCCATTTGTTACTTTGCATAGGGCCCCCTCAGAATCTTACCTCTAGTAGGATTATTTTCCAATGAGAAATGATCACTGGCCTTTTTTGAAAACGATTTTGTTTTTTTTTAATGAAAAATTTAGTATTTTTATTTTTGGAAACCCTTTTCATCAAAAATATTGCTGCAATGGTTTTAGAAAATTTTAGATGACCAAAACCTGGATTTCATTAACCATTTTTGTAAAAATTTAAGACATTTTACATTTTTAAATAGTTCCATTTCAAACACTTTAAAATGAAAGTAACCTCAAAATTAGCATGAATATATATATTTTAAATTTTTTTGACCAGCTATATTTCTAATATAGTTTTGCCAGACATTGTGAGCTAGGCCAAACGTTGTTAGAACAGTGTCCAATTTACGTTGTAGCCTTGACTGTAACTAGCAGGTGCTTTCCTGCTAAAACATTTTTTGAACACTGTCTTGACATGGTTAGTGTCACGCACTACTCAGGTTTGGCCACACCTTCCTGACTGGACCAAATTTGTATGAGTGGAGTTGTGACTTGGCTCATGGGTTTGCAGTGCCAGTCACTCAAATATGACCTACCAGGATTCCCACTGTCATGATGGCTGGGTTAAACCTGAGTGGTGCTGGGACCAGTGAGGATGCAGTGTCCGTAGCAGGGAGGTGAGCCCATCCTGTCCTGTTGGACAGGAGCCACAGGAACTGCAACCCTTTGAAACATTCTGGCGACCCAATCTTGGATCCTGACCCATGGGTTGAGAAACTCTGCCCTAGATCTTACAACAAAAACAGCCGCTGAAGCCAATCCTGTAATAAGCGATCTGCAGGTTTTATTAACTAGGGAAAAGAACGTTTTTAACTAGGAAAGTAAAGTATTAACTAGGAAAAAGGGAAAAAAAGTTATTTTTCAAGTTAATGAAAGCAAGTATATGCACACAAATGAGTTACCATCTTTGATTCTTAAAAATGCCAGAGATGTGGTAATCTGTCAATTCAAAATGTCTTTCAGGGCAGACCAAAGAGTAACCCCTGGGGATTTCTACCTTAGTTTAATGTGTCTGGCCCTGTAAGAGTTCAAACAGCAAAGAAATGAACAATCTTCATGTCAAGTACTTTATTTCCTTCTTCTAGCATTCAAACCGATGGGACAAGGCCTTCTGCATGTACTTCTCCATGGGTGGATGGGGCAACTAACAAAACTTTTGTCTTAAAATGGCCCACTTAATTTTTGATGTCTGCCTGGATGGGCGAGGAGGACAATTTCATGCCTGGGTTCACAAGCTCAGAACAAACACTTTCAAAGTTATAAAGCAAAACTTACATATTTCCTTATAGCATGGAATACAGACATTACAAGTGACATTAATGCATGCAGCAACTTACAAACATTTAATAGATCTAAACACTAAATACACTCTTATAAGACTAATACCTATTTTGAACTATGAGTTTGTCAGTTCTTAGCTAATGCCTATAGCCTTGGCCAGAGCTGGCACTTGGTTTACTAGCATCACAATTAAGTCCCATCTACGTTAGGTAGCCAAGCTCAGCAGGAGATATGTTTGAGTGATGTTTGATTTTCAAATGCTTCTGTAGATGGCGTTAGAGAGCATGATTGTGGTTTGTTACTCTGAGAGAGGGAATGCAAGAACAAATGTTCTATTTTTTATTAAAATGAATCTGCAAGTTGATGAAGTTGATCAGCTGGCTTAGTTAAAAAAAAGGCATTCAGCAAATTTCTTCCTTCAGGTTATGTTTTTGAGGTTTGTGGAATGCATTGATTATAGCTAGAAAAACAAAACCAATGCCATTTTACACAGCTGAATGCCATACTGAGAAATCCTATCTTGGGTTTTAATTCAGCCCTGTTACACAGTCAGTTCTGCTCACTCGGGGCTGGTCTCAGACCCCTGAGAAAGTAGCTATGCTGACCTACCTCCCAGAGTAGATGCTGCTGGGTCGACGGAAGAATTCTTTGGTCCACCTAGCTATCACCTCTACGGGAGGTGGATTAACGACAGTGATGGGAAAACACCTCCTATTGCAATAATGTCTACACTGAAGCACTACAGTGGTGCAGCTGCAGCATTTTAAGTGTAGACAAATCCTCAGAGACCCTTCCTCCTTCTGGCAAATAGCAGTTACTGTAGAAGTTCCTTTAGATCCTCAGAACCGGATTAGGCTTTCAATGCCACAACCTGGTACACTTATGCAAGGTTTAAGCATGACGTTAATTCCCAGCTTTCTTGAAAGCATGGAGAGCTTCTGTTCCCCGTCATGGGATATTTCTAGATAATCCAGTTAGTTTAAAAATGTACGGTGTGTTCCTTAGCTCATGTTCCTTAAACTGCAAGCACTCAAAAAGAAAAGAAGCAAATATTTACCTGACACCACCATCCCCTATCACTCTTGACCTTTGATAGCCTGGATGAAATGGAATTCAAAGTTGAATCATCTCCGTGTGTGTTTGTTTTTTGTATAAGAGAAAGTCAATAGGGCATTTGTAAAAACAAGATCTGGCATGCTTGGTTCAACTCTTCTGAAATATACTTCAGAGCTGACAATTGATACTGTACAAACAACTCACATCCTAAGTTACTTTCTGGATCTCTTTTTCTGATAATTCAGTTGTCTTTTAAACCTTTCCACTTGGTCAATCCAGGGCCAATTCTATAAGCTTCTGCTTCCTTAAGCATCTTAACAAATTTCTACTAGTTCCCAGCATGCAGTCACCCACACAAAGAATTTTGAACATTTAGCTGCTAGTTGACCTGTATGATAGAACCAATCCTGCATCAGGTCAAAAATGAAATGGAGGAGTTATATCTCTTGCACATAACATCAGGCTTTCTTTCTACCTCTTTGGGGATGTATGGATTTAGCATCAGGTGTAGGAATGTCACTTTAATGAACATGCAAATGCTTAACTCTAGAAAAAGTCAATTTCATTGTAGCCTTGCTTCTTAGACTCTCATAGACAAAATTAGCTGTTAGGTTCTCACTAAATTAAGTTATTGTGAGAAGAACACTGAAAAAAATTAAGATAGTAATTGATGGGATTTATAAATTAGTTAAGAAAGGGGGATTGTAGCGCTGATTACCTTTGGTTGTTCCCCAAATGGAATAAGAAGAGCATATACACATGAATGCATTTTAACATGAAAAAAGCTCATATGCGGAGAGCAAAGCTATCAAAGGGTACGTCTACACTACGGGACTATTCCGAATTTGCATAAACCGGTTTAACAAAACAGATTGTATAAAATCGAGTGTGCGTGGCCACACTAAACACATTAAATCGGTGGTGTGCGTCCACGGTCCGAGGCTAGCGTCGATTTCTGGAGCATTGCACCGTGGGTAGCTATTCCGTAGCTATCCCATAGTTCCCGCAGCCTCCCCCGCCCCTTTGAATTTCCGGGTTGAGATCCCAGTGCCTGATGCGGCAAAAATCATTGTCGCGGGTGGTTCTGGGTAAATGTCGTCAGTCACTCCTTCCGCTGGGAAAGCAACGGCAGACAAGCATTTCATGCCTTTTTTCCCTGGATTGCCCTGGAAGATGCCATAGCATGGCAATCATGGAGCCTGTTTCGCCTTTTGTGACTGTCACCGTATGTGTACTAGATGCCGCTCACAGAGGCGATTCAGCAGCGCTACACAGCTGCATGCTTTTGCTTTTGCATGATAGCAGAGATGGTTATCAGCCATATTGTACCATCTACCATACCATAAATTGGTAATAAGATGATCGTGGCTACCAGTCCTTTTGCACTGCTCCATCTGTTGCTGTCATAAGTGCCCCTGGCTGCTCTTAGCCAGGGGCGCAAAAGCCAAAATTGGGAATGACTCCCTGAGTCAATTCCTCCTTTTTGGTATCTAAAAATAGAATCAGTCCTGCCTAGAATATGGGCAAGTGTACTAGAGAACCACTGTATCAGAGAACCAGAGAGCTCAGCTGCTCTGTGTCAGATCCTGCATAGATTATGAGCTGTATGCTATTCACAGGGGGTGCTCCTGCAACACCACCACCTGTTCATTCCATTCTTCCCCAGCCTTCCTGGGCTACCATAGCATTGTCCCCCCACTTGTGTGATGAAGTAATAAAGAATGCAGGAATACTTGTTAGTGAGAAATGAGTGGAAGGCAGCCTCCAGTTGCTATGATAGTCCACATAGGACATTAAGGAGTGTGGAGGAGAGGAGCCCAGCATCCTGCTGCTAGTCCAGGGGCAATTGAATCTTTTCTTTACACATGAAGGGTGGGGGCTGATGAAGCTCAGCCCCCTGTTGCTATGATGATGATGGTTATCAGCCATATTGTACCATCTACCAGGAAAAATTAGGGCCAGGCGCCCTTGATCGACCTGACAGATGCTAGTCAGCATGGTTACCAGTCCTTTTGCACTGCCCCATGTGCCAATAGGCTGATGATGACGACGACGGATACCAGTCGTATTGCACCATCAGCCATCCATAGCGTGGGGGGAGCAAGGATGTTGGTGTTGAGTGCTGCACCATCGCGTCTATCTGCAGCATTCAGTAAAGATAGGGTGACATGTAAAAGAGTCAAGACAGGATTGTTTTCCCTTTCACTTCTGGGGGTGGGTGGGGGGGTGCGTAAATTGCCTAGCTATGCCCTGACCCACCATGGACACTGTTTTTGACCCTAGAAGCATTTGGAGCTCAGCCAAGAATGCAAATGCTTTTCAGAGACTGCAGGAACTGTGGGATAGCTTGAGTCCTCCAGTCCATGAGCGTCCATTTGATTCTTTGGCTTTCCGTTACGCTTGTCACGCAGCAGTGCGCTGAGTCCCTGCTATGGCATCTGTCTGGAGATATTTAAAAAATGATTTTGAATTTCGTCTTCTGTAACGGAGCGCTGATAGAACAGATTTGCCTGCCCTTACAGCGATCACATCCGCATCGTCCATGCTGGAGCTCTTTCTTTATTTTGATTTTTAACTGCATCACCACCCGTGCTGATCGGAGCTCCACGCTGGGCAAACAGGAAATATTCAAAAGTTCGCAGGGCTTTTCCTGTCTACCTGGCCACTGCATCCGAGTTCAGATTGCTGTCCAGAGCGGTCAGTGGTGCACTGTGGGATACCGCCCGGAGGCCAATACCGTCGATCTACGGCCACACTAACCCCAATCCGATATGTTAATACCGATATTAGCGCTACTCCTCTCGTTAGGGAGAAGTACAGAAACCGGTTTAAAGAGCCCTTTATACCGATATAAAGGGCCTCTTAGTGTGGACGGGTGTGGCGTTAAATCGGTTTTAGGCTCCTAAAACTGGTTTAAACGCGTAGTGTAGACCAGGCTAAAGAAGCCACAGTTATACTGTCTGCTCAGTGAAGGCTTAGAAGCGTAGGTGGGGTTTGCCAATCCCTAGAAAATATCTAGGGCTCAGTCCATGCACATGGAACCCTCACCTCTGAGTTGGGCACACAGAGTGGCTACAAGATGGTGACACATGGTTACACGGCTGGTTGTACCTATGTTCCCGCTCAGGTCTCATATCTTTATCTATCTCAGAGTGAAATTCTGCAATTGTCCCACTCTAAGGCCTTGTCTATGCTACACAGTTTTATCGCCAAAACAGTGGAAGTACACACAGTGAAATGCTCCTTCTGCTGATGGAACTCCCCTGCTATACCGACATAATAAAATTACTTCAGCGAGAGGCATAGGGCTTATGTCGGTGCAGTTAGAACGCAGTGTCTGTGTAGACACTGTTCCTTATATCAGCTGTTGACTGTCATGCTTGTCAATTTCACGGCTCAGGAGCTGGGCTGCCACCCAGGCTCCCAGTTTGGGCTGCCCCTGGGCCCTCCACTCCCCGTCGGGAGCCCTGCTGCCCCCCCGGATCCCGGTTTCCTGTTGGCAGCACAGCAGGTGACCAGACTCCAGGTGTGGATCTCCCCGCCAGAGGCGAGAAGCCCATGGTGGCTGTCCTCCTGCTCCCAGGCTGGAGCAGGAAGGCGAAAAGCCCCAGGAGGCAGCTGGGCTCCCTGTGTGGAGCCGCATTGAGCTCAGAGCCGTGGTTCTCAGCTCCCCACACTGCCCCTTTTCAGTCAGTGGAAGCACACCATCAACAGAAAGAGGGTAGTGCAGACATCAGCTACTGCAGTAATTAATGCGGTGGCTGTAGGTCGACCTAACATGGGTAGTGTAGAGATAACCTTAGACAGCGTCCTGGGCAACTGTGTTTATCAACAGGTCCAACTGGGTTTGGCATGTGCAGTTCTTCCCTGCAGGAGTATGTGGCCAGTGGTGAATAGTTACCAGACAGCTGTCTTAAACCAAAGTATTGTTTATTTTAACAGTAGGAACAACTCAAAAAGAGCAAAAGGATTTTAAAACTACAAATAGTTTACACACACATCTGTCTTACCCAAACCCCTACCATACTCTGATGGTTACATAGGGCAGGTCTACACTGGGGGCGGGGATCGATCTAAGATACGCAACTTCAGCTACGTGAATAGCGTAGCTGAAGTCGAAGTACCTTAGATCGAATTACTTATCGTCCTCACGGCATGGGATCGACGTCCGCGGCTCCCCATGCCGACTCCGCTACCGCCGTTCGCGGTGGTGGAGTTCCGGAGTCGACAGGCGGGCGTTCGGGGATCAATATATCGCGTCTAGATGCGACGCGATATATCGATCCCCGAGAAATTGATTGCTACCCGCCGATCCGGCCGGTAGTGAAGACGTACCCTTTGACAGGTCTTGTTTTTTCAGATGTCCCCTGCAGGTGTCAGTCTCTGGTTCCCCCCAGATAATTTCCCCCTATCCTGAAGAAATTGTTCCTTTATAAACTGCTATAATCCTTTTGTGCTTCTGTGTAGTGAGGGTTTGGGACAAAATCGCTCTGGTAGGCTCAGCAGGAGATCAAGCCAAAGGCCTCTGACATTGTCCTTTAACAACTCTCAAGTGTTTGCTGAGAGGTGGCTTATCTTGAGCTATTCATTGGCTTCCTGCTAGTTTTTCCTTACATTGCCCCTGTGATAAAACCAGTATATCCATACCGTAAACATTCCAATAACCAGATCAGCAAACACTATTAATAGATTATTACAGTACAGCTCCAAAGCCATCATAGGTGGGGCCCAGGATCTTGACTTGCTGTTGTAATTTGGCTCTGAGCAAACCTTTAGGCTGTCAAAATTGACACATTTTTCAGATGTCACCCAATTTCATTGCATGTACTAGATGAGCAGGTGACGAATTCAAAGGGGTGGAATCAATGGTAAATCTGTAGCCATAATGCATTTGTTTCATAGTGCACCTGTACATCAAATTGTCTTCTGAGCTAGCTAAAGGAAATATATCTTAAGCAACTAAGAAAAAAATTCTATATATGTATATACATACACACCCTTGTACATGACCAAACATCTGAAGAACTAACGCAGAGACCAATGATGAGCAAAATTTTGAGATGGCAAATGAGCTGCAATATTTAGGCATAACAGAAAGAGGCTAATTGTCTCTTAATGACCTGGGTTTCTGCTAGACAGTCCTTTAGTATTTGCACAGCACTTAGGTCAATGGGGTGCTGGCTCAGGACTAGGGCTCCTAGGTGTTACAGTAATACAAATATAATAATTGTAATAATCTTAGTGTAGGATATTTTGGCATTTCAGTTCCTCATTTAAGTATTAGGCCTGATATAGACAGGGAAATTAGGTTGGCACAACTACTTCACTCAGGTGTGTAAAAAATCCACACCCTTGAGTAATGCAATTAAACCCACCGACCCCCAGGTGTGGACAGTGGCAAGGGGAAGACTTCTCCTATCAACATAGATACTGCCTCGATGTAAGTAGCATCTCCACTGAAGTGCTACAGCGGGGCCATGTCTACACTAGTACTTGTGTTGGCAAAACTTTGTTCACTCAGGAGTGTGAAAAATCGGTACAGCTGTGCTGCTGTAAGCTTGTAAGTGTAGACATGGCCTAAGAGTAGACCTGCCCAGAGTTTAACAAAGATTTCTCATGTTCATTATTCCTTTCATAGACCATAACACTTCTTGTGACCTGGTCATTTCTATTATGTAATTACAGTTAGATACAATAGTTAGGCAATTAAAAAAAACTCTGCATAGTAAAAACTCCTTGTGAAAAAGGTCACAATAGATGTGTAGTAGTCAGTTTTAAAAAATAATCACTTCACTTGTTTAAGAGCGCAAAACCTAAAAATGTCAATGTACTCAAATTGATTAAATAACACTGTTAACACCGAACTTTGTGTGTTAAATCAAAGCCTATTTTGAATGATAAATGCCCTCAAAAGAGTCTAAAAACAAAGATATCCCTTATCGTTTTTTTCAAACTCCCTTTTTTAGTCCTTAAGTTGGAAAAAAATGAGACTGATGTTGACATAGTAATGTGTCTATAATGAATAAATAGACGATTTTAAAGTTCTAACCCACCAGCAGTCTCATTTGTCATTCCATTTTTTGGAAGGGAAATAAAAGATTTAAATGTCAAAGATAGAATGTCAGGACTGTTTATAATGTCAAGTGTTGCTTGTTGCATACCCTGGCTGTCTGCTGTATTGATCAAACCAGCAACGGGTATAATAATTACAGATGATGTGGCACATATCATGTGCAATTGGACACAGATTTGAAGTGAATTTGGGAGAAAAACATTTTCATTTTCAAGCCTTGATAATTTTCCTTCATCTATGTGGTGCAAGAACCCAGGCAAGCATTAACGTGCATGAAGCTGGTGCTTTCAAAAGAAACTAGCACCGGTGTCATGCCCCATGGTATGATCAGCCAATGAGAATTTATTCTTATAATACTCGTAATTTGATAACTGTTGCAGATTTGAGAGAGACTCAATCCTCATTGGAACCAGAGAGAACTATAATTCTGCCTTTGCAGTCTGCTCATGAAGTTTCTTTTCAGCTCAGGCAACTAATCTTATTATTTATAAAGTAAAATTGTGGGTTTTTTTTAAACTGTCTTCTGGACTTTTTAATAATTGCTCCATATGGAGCCATGTTACTCGACAGTTCCAAAGGCTAATGAATTGATTAATGGTTGCATTAAGATTAAGGTGAGAAGAAAACTAGGTTTAATAAGCCCCCCATCGAATATCAAAGCATTAAGTCATTTTAATTTACAGATGTAATAAAACCAAGAACAGCTTTTCCAAATGGATGTTTATCTCTGGCACAGTAAGCTGATTGAGGTGTTTCCCAGATAATCCACTCCTATTTTAAGCTTCATTCTTAATTGATCCAGATAGAAGCCAATCCTATCTAATGGTTTATCACCACATTGTAAATTGTAGGTTAAACAACCTGTACTTAAAAGAAGCAATTCATTAGTTGAAGGTCTTCTGCAAAGGTTAATTTTTGTACTGTTGTCAGTGTTTATCCATTACTCAGAACGGCGTTGATAGTGATCGGAGAGGCTTATTGTACTGCAACAAATAGATTTACTATTGCGTGCAGATAAAGTTTTATGTTCAGTGGCTGCAGCATCCATTGACAAGAAAGAAAAAAAGGTCCGGACTCAAGGGTGAAATCTCTGAAGTGACAATTATTCCTGGACTTTGACGTCAGTGACTGTCTATGCAGAGCTTGGAAGATTTAAAGCTCTGTGAAAGTACTAAATATTATCTTCCCTGCAATATCCGTGGTGTCACAGACCCCACTCAGGGTCAGAAAACCTCAGATGCTGTGCCGCCTTCCACTTTGTATGACTTTAAGTACATTGGAAAGGTCAAAACTTTTTGAAATCAGTTCCAACAGGCTCGCGTCGCTTTCCACACCATTGATAAACTCTTCTAATGTCAGTTCCCCTAAAATGAAATAAAATGCAGTTTAGAAACTGGACGTCAGAGGTTATTAGATCCCTCTTAGCCTTGTTGTAATAATTGGGCTTACAAATTTACCCCACTTGTGAGCATCACTGTGGGAAAATGGATTAAAGTTTATAAAATGTCACAATAAATGTTGATGAGAAAAGGTGCAAAAGGGAAACAGAAAGATGGAATTAGTCCAAACAAAAAAAGGCCAACTGATATAACTCAAGGAGTGTGTCAAGATCATGCTTGGTAAACAAGAGGAGTGTGGGACTGGAAATCAGTGAACCAAAACTGATGTGTCAGAAATTGGGCCTAATTGGTGGACAAATAATGAGCGGATGAGCTATTCTGTCCATCAATCTCTTTTGGGAGCCTTAAAAGAAAAGACTTTGGGAGGGAAATTAGAAAAGAAGCAGAAAAGAAGCTGTCTACTGACAACCTCTGCAGTGAGCTTAACCATCATGGCTAACCCTCCCACCATCTCCAGGGACCCCAGGATCTACTGTAATACTGTTGAGCATTTGTCAGCCTGATATCGAGAAATGTCCTGACCAGACCAGGCCTTGAGAGAAATTAAGATGACATCACCACTTCCACTGACTCTGGCTGAATCCCAACCACCACCTGGGCTGTGAAAGACTGTCATCTCCCTCTGGCCCCACCCCCATTGTTTATCCTTTTCCTGCCACACCTAATTTCTTCTCTTCTATTCCTCTACTTTTTCCTTCTGTCTAATAAGAGTCTAGCTTAGCTGGCCATTTTGCAATACCACTGTAAACCTGTGACCAGAAAGGCAGCTAAAAGCAATGCCCTAACAGCCTGACACAGGTCCTGGATGCCAGGTCTTGGAGTGGCTCACTAGACTGTGTGCCATGCCTATGTTTTTCCAGAAGTGAGGTTGCAAGTGAAAGTCAACACCAGAGATAGAAGCTGCATCTTCTATCTTTGCTGTTCTTTGCTCTCCCCTTTAGCGTATTTGTCTTGTTTTGTCTGTCAGGAAATGGGATCCAACTTTACAATGGTAACTCCAGTCCAACTAACTTCTCTTTTCCCCAAAAAGGGCAGTTGTTACCATCTTTAATACCATCTAAAAGACTGTCGAAGAAAAGGGTTTTCTTTTAAAAGTTTCTAGCTAAAGGGAAAGGGAACAAGGGATGTCGTTGAAATGAAAGCTTTACTTCAGTGGTCCCCAACCTTTTTTGTCTGGCGGTCACTGGATGACGAGCCACCGAGGACCATGGCCAGCGGACAAGCATCTGCCGAAATGACGCCGAGAAGCAGCAACATCGAGAGGCGTTGCCGCGGAAATGCCGCCGAAAATCAGCAGCATTTCAGAGGCAAAACCTCTTGATGACGCTACTTTTTGGTGGCATTTTGGCAGTGATGCCTCTTGACGTTACCACTTTTTGGTGGCATTTCGGCAGATGCTTGTCCGCAGGCCAGTACGTGGGCACAAATAGATGCCCCAGCAGGCGCCATGGGACCCGTGGGCACCGCATTGGGGACCACTGCCTTACTTAATATCTCACTCTTCAAAGGCTTTGACTGTTTTTCCTTTTTTTCCTGTATCTTTAATAAATGGTTTAAACGATTGTTAATGATGTGTTTGCCATAGCACTAGGCAAGCTGAGGTGCCTGTATACCAAACCCCAAATCTTGTTTAATACTGTTTAATGTTGGGCAGTGACTGGGATATGTTAACTCCTTTGACTCTTTGGACCCATAGGGTCCATCTAAATTAACACAACACCCAAGGGATGGCTGTTTTCTGTGAGTCGAGTCCCTTGTTGTTTTCCTGTTCTGTCTCACTCAAGATCTGAACAGAGATCACTGGGAGTAAAGAACTGGCATTGCCTACCCTGCCTGTTTTATTTCAAACTCTGAAAATCAGATCATAGGTAGTTTTTGTCTGTTAACAGAGGAGCTAATCAACCACAACTCCGACTGAAGTCAATGGCAGCTGTGAATGCTCTGCATTTCCTGGGTGGGAAAAGGCCACTAGTAAAAGCTGCATAAAAGCAAAACTTAACCACCCTATAAAGGAAATGATAACACTTATGCAGGCAAGCTCCTCCAAACCATGGTGTTTACAGTGAGCCAGCTACACAGTGACATCTATTCTCAGCTGTAGTAATCAGTCCTGATGTATTTGAAGACTGTGTTGTAACTGGACACTCAGAGCACAAATATTGATTAGATAATGACAGACTCATGTGAAGTGCTCCAGATTTCCAGAGTCTGTGCTGAACCCCAGAATTACTTAGAGACAGTGTTGAGATGCAGCTATCAGAACTAGGAAGAAACAGTTTACTTTTAGTCTGATTTTCTACCATCAGACGCGCTGGAGCACCTCCTGCAAAATACTAGGCCCGAATCCTGGTCTGATTGCAATGTTATTTACAGATTCTTTTTGCTATGGATAACTGATTACAGTCCAATTGCTACATAAATCAGTTTCATTAACAGCATAAATATAGGAATGAATTTTAAGAATTCAGTGTAGGATTTTCAAGAGAGCCCAGTGATTTGGGACCACAAGTTTCACTGACTTTCAATGGGACCTGTGCTCCTAACACTCAGGCTTTTTTGAAAATCCCATGATTACACTTCATTTAATCTCACTAGACCTACTGTTGAAAATTGACCAGTTGGCATTAGATATTAAAGCAATAGAATCCTGAATTATGCTGTCCATTGTGTTATAACTCTTACTGTGTATTCAGATAGCCACACTGTAGTGAACCCACTGCATTATCATGTGCAGTAAAAGAGCCCAGTGGTGCTTAGTGATCTCATCAGGAAAATCCTTATAAGCAACAGAAGTGGCCATTTGGAGCCCTGCTGTTTGGGAGACCCCATAATCCTATAATGCCTTGGAAGTTACAAGCCATCTTTGAAAACTAATTCACACCTTCTACCAGGAACAGGAGAAACATCAAATTTTCCCTCACAGGCTTCAGCAACAAAGTCAAAGGCCAGTCTCAAGTGTGTTGATGCAGTTTAGTTAGTACATGTCTGCTCTAGAACAGTATATAAAGGTAAATATTCAGTATACTACAGTCTGCAAAGAGCATTTCCACCCTTGTCTCACATGAATAGTCTACATTGTATTATTGGGTAGCCTCACGTATAAGCTGGCAGGCTGCAGAAACTGCCATTCAGGAGGTTTCACACTAGAAGGGGACCTTGCAGGGAGGCAGAGAGTTGGAGTTCTGTGCATGGTCTTCACTCCTTCTCCATACATCACACCACCGTTATATAATCAATGTGTGAAATGGGAACTGAGCCAGTATCCTGGGCTTTTTTCACGCTGCCCCACTTCCTCTGTGGCGATCCCCTTTTCAGTCCCAGCCACTTCTGCTCCCTTCCATCCCCTTGCCTGTAGCCTGCCCTTGGCTATTCTACAAGGTGGGATCTTTTGGCTGTTGCCTCTTCACATTACCTTCTACATCTTTTTCCCTCTTTCTGCACTTCCCATCCTTCATACTGGCCTGCTCAAGTCAATGCTCCCTCTGCCTCCAACCAGTCTGCCCTGATCTATCTCCTCCCCACCGCCAGCCAACCTGTCCGAGTTTATAACAGTTGTATGAACACTCAGCTATATGCATGTGAGAATATTTTAATTATAAGTAGGAGGGAGGGAGGGGATAGGAGGTTACATCATGAGATCCCCACTTATTGGGACTCCAGAGGGCCGCTCACTCCAGGCAATCACACACTTAAGTCTCACTGAACTCAGCAGGACTTTCGCCTGCATAAGAACTGCTTTCATTATCAACCCACAACCATGGATTATTCCTATTTTAGTACGAGGAAAGGCATCATTCAACATTTCTCTGTGTTTTACAGGGATTAAATGCAGGGGGAGCACAGCTTCCCTCCTTGGCTAAAATTGGGATTGGGGGGTAGGAGGGAGAGCTGGCTCCTCTTCTCAAGCTGGGGGAACCCTGTTCCCTTACAGCTTATCCATTGTCACTGTCTGAGAAGGGACTAACCTTGGAGGGGACGTGGGGGCATCATGAGGCGCGGTTGCCTGAGCACATTCTAATTCACAGCATGCCACCTTATTGATAGAAACAGGCTATTGATATTATATTTTTAGTTGCAGGTCTAGTTCAGATACATATTTTCTTGTAATGACTAGATGTTCATAACAGAAACAAAATTAAGCATAACAATATGATTGATTGTAGAGTCCAGAACATTGGCATTTGACATTTGGAGCCCGGAATCTGAGTTCTGACAAAAGATGAGCCAAGTGATAGGAAAAGTGCATCCAAGCGGATACTATTTGTGATCTGTAAATACTGCACACAGGTTATTTTAAAAAGTAAACATTAGGTACCAATAGCTATACAATAAAAACCTGATAATGCAGGACCTTGCTACACAATATTTTCTTAATATTGCTGATTTGTCAGCAATTGTGGTAATAGTCACACAGATGTTATGTGATTGCCACTGGGAGGGTGATGTAGTCTGCCTGATCACCACTGGCAGGAGAGGTGACCCCAAGACACTATTAAGATGTGGCCCAAATTATGAAGAAGTTTGACAACTTCATATTATAAACATTTGCCCCAACTCCAAATGGTGGATCAAGATTTTAGTTTCCAAATGCATTTTCAATTCTATGTTGTCTTGTGATGCACAGTATTTTAGAAAAAAACAATATGGGGGCCCTACAGCCATTATGTGCATGTAAGTCAATGGGCTTGATGATACTTTCTAGTTCAGGGGTGGGCAAACTCTTTGGCCCAAGGGCCACATGGGGGGGGGAAATTGCATGCAGGGCCATGAATGTAGGGCTGGGGCAGAGGGTTGGGGTGTGGGAGGGGGTGTGGTGTGCAGGAAGGGGCTTAGGGCAAGGGGTTGGGGCACTGGAGTGGTGCGGGGTGTACAAGGGGGCTTAGGGCAGGGGGCTCAGGGCAGGAGGCCGGGGGCTGAGGTGCAGGAAGGGTGTGTCATGGGGCTCAAGGCAGGGGGTTGGAGTGCAGCAGGGGGCTCAAGGTTAGGGGGCTCACGGCAGGGGGTTGGGTGCAGGAGGGGTGCAGAGTGTACAAGAGGGCTCAGGGCAGGGAGTTGGGGTGCAGGAGGGTTCTGGATGTGGCAGGGGGCTCAGGGCAGGGGGTTGGGGTGCAGCAGGAGACTCGGGTGCGGGCTCTGGCCCGGCACCACTTACCTGGAGCAGTTCCAGGATGGCAGTGGCACGCAGCAGGGCTAAGACAGGCTCCCTGCCTGCCCTGGCCCCGCGCCACTCCCGGAAGTAACCGGCACCACGTCCCTGCAGCCCCTGGAGGAGGGAGGGCAGAGGGCTCCGTGTGCTGCCCTCACCTGCGGGTACCTCCCCTGAAGCTCCCATTGGCCACGGTTCCCCATTCCCGCCCAATAGGAGCTGCGGGGATAGTGCCTGCAGGTGAGGGCAGTGCACAGAGCCCTCTGTCTCCCCCTCCCCCAGGGGCCGCAGGGACTTGGTGCCGGCCACTTCCAGCAGCTGCGCAGGGCCCGCGGCGCCACAGGAGTGGCAATCCCACGGGCTGGATCCAGCCCACAGGCTGTAGTTTGCCCACCCCTGCTCTAGTTGATACAACAGTTGAAATCAGGAGTAACTCCTCTGACATACATGTAAATGAGAGAAGAAGGAGGTCTACTACTATGCTAATCACTTCAACCTTTGTATACATATATATTCAATATTCCCCCTATTCCTCCCAGAAAAAACAATGACAAAGTCAAGTGAAGAGGTACAGACTCTTACCATCATTGTTTACATCTATCTTCTGAAATACCATGTTTGTGAACTCTTCAGGAGTCATGCTCTGGTTGCCATTAATAGCCTGGATAGCCTGAAAACACAAATAAAGGAAGAGTTTTCAGGGTTTGCTCCCTCAAACTAAGAAAGGACGCAGCAGCAACTGAGGCACTTGGCTGTGACACTTCAGCTTAACAATCCATTTGAGCCACTAAAAGAAACAGCTATGAATTCAAGTAAATCTTCAGTAATGAGGATTGGAAATTTAATTATCATAACACAGCCTGAAGGATTATAGACCTAATTTACATACCATTAAAGGTCTTGTCAAACCACGTGACACCTCAATTCTGAATCACACTTTAGATTCCACAGCAGGACGGGTATCCTGCCCTAGAGAATTCTATGGTTTGGACGATGCATAATGTTCTGTGCAATTTTAAAAAAGAACAACTCTATTTTACACAGTGGAATGAACATGGTGAGAATATTTATGTAACTCTTCTATTGAAAAAAAAATTTTTTTTTCCAGTGATCACAAATAAATGTCAGACTGATAGCCCTGGATATTGAAGGCCTTTACTTATCCTCCAACTGAGTTAAACAGAAGCTTCTCTACCACTTTCTTGTTGGTGGAGGGACTTACCTCTAGGAGTGAAAATGCAAATTGGTCTCATTGGTTGCAGTCTTCTCTGCTAAGATTGTCATTTAGTGCCAGTTGTGATGTGATGTAGAAATATTGCCCACTAATAATGACTGAGACTCCAGTTCCACAATGCACTTGGCAAATGCTTAAGGGATCTGCTGAATCAGGCCTTAGAGTTACTCCTATAGCTGTTGATCCACTGGTAGAAGAGAACTGAGGCTATGATATTAGCCCTTTATTTCTGTTCCTAAATAGGGTGACCAGATAGCATGTGTGAAAAATAGGGGTCGGGTGGGGTGAGAGGTAATAGGTGCTGATATAAGAAAAAGCCCCCAATATTGGGACTGTCCCTATAAAATTGGGACATCTGGTCACCCTCTTCCTAAATCATCTCCAAAGAGATTTTGTTGAATGTTTTAACTCAAATGGCTCCTGAATATATGGAGATATACCTATCTTATAGAACTGGAAGGGACCCTGAAAGGTCATTGAATCCAGCCCCCTGCCTTCACTAGCAGGACCAAGTACTGATTTTTGCCCCAGATCCCTAAGTGGCCCCCTCAAAGATTGAACTCACAACCCTGGGCTTAGCAGGCCAATGCTCAAATCATTGAGCTATCCCCCCCCCCCGCAAGTTTATAAATAATAATACAATCTATAAATCCCAAGCATTGTATCTGAATATATTTCAGTATATGGGTTATTTGTAACGATTAGCTATTGATTATTTGTTTGTGATTGGTCATGTAAATCTCTTCACTGACTGGATGGCACTTATGAAGAGGCAGAGAGGACTCAGGCATTTCAAAATGCCCACAAATTTGCATGCAGTCACAGGGGAATATTGTTTTCCATGAATATTTTTGCAAACCAAAAAAAGTCATTGGACAAATATTTGCTGATCATGAAGGAGAAAGATTAGTGTTCATCTCTAATCACTGCCACCCAGGATTCAATCTAGCAACAGAGATGACAAGTCAACACCGCAGGCTAAGTAAAATGCTGTCAATCAAAAAAGTGGGCCTCACTACCACTGTGTTCTCTGTATCAATGGGCTAAAGCCACAAAGTATGGTTCTTTAATTGTAAATGATGCCAACAGACTCGTCCATGTACCAGTAACACAGATGCAGGTGAGCAACCGTTTTCATGTTCTCTCCGCAGGTACTAGTGCAGAGAGTGGAGTGGATGATACATCTGAGGGAACAGAGCAGAAGGAGACTCCACTGATTGGAAGGCATGAGACGCACCATCCTAGGATGGGGGTTCCATGACCACCACTCCCAAGAGGAGGAGGAGGGTGGTGGTGGTCGGGGACTCTCTCCTCAGGGGGACTGAGTCATCTATCTGCCGTCCTGACTGGGAAAACCGAGGGGTGTGCTGCTTACCAGGGGCTAGGATTCATGATGTGACGGAGAGACTGCCGAGACTCATCAAGCCCTCAGATCGCTACCCCTTCCTGCTTCTCCACGTGGGCACCAATGATACTGCCAAGAATGACCTTGAGCGTATCACTGCAGACTACGTGGCTCTGGGAAGAAGGATAAAGGAGTTTGAGGCACAAGTGGTGTTCTCGTCTATCCTCCCTGTGGCAGGAAAAGGCCAGGGTAGAGATCGTCGAATCGTGGAAGTCAACGAATGGCTACGCAGATGGTGTCGGAGAGAAGGGTTTGGATTCTTTCACCATGGGATGGTCTTCCAAGAAGAAGGAGTGCTAGGCAGAGATGGACTCCACCTCACGAAGAGAGGGAAAAGCATCTTTGCAAGCAGGCTGGCTAACCTAGTGAGGAGGGCTTTAAACTAGGTTCACCGGGGGAAGGAGACCAAAGCCCCGAGGTAAGTGGGGAAGTGGGATATCGGGAGAAAGCACAAGTAGGTGAGTGCAAGAGGGGAGGGCTCCTGCCCCATACTGGGACACCAGGACGATCAGTGAGTTATCTTACATGTCTATACACAAATGCAAGAAGCCTGGGGAACAAGCAGGGAGAACTAGAAGTCCTGGCACAGTCAAGGAATTATGATGTAATTGGAATAACAGAGACTTGGTGGGATAACTCACATGATTGGAGTACTGTCATGGATGGATATAAACTGTTCAGGAAGGATAGGCAGGGCAGAAAAGGTGGGGGAGTTGCGTTGTATGTAAGAGAGCATACTGCTCAGAGCTCCAGTATGAAACTGCAGAAAAACCTGAGAGTCTCTGGATTAAATTTAGAAGTATGAACAACAAGGGTAATGTCGTGGTGGGAGTCTGCTACAGACCACCAGACCAGGGGGATGAGGTGGATGAGGCTTTCTTCCAGCAACTAACAGAAGTTGCTAGATCACAGGCCCTGGTTCTCATGGGTGACTTTAATCACCCCGATATCTGCTGGGAGAGCAATACAGCAGTGCACAGACAATCCAGGAAGTTTCTGGAAAGTGTAGGGGACAATTTCCTGGTGCAAGTGCTGGAGGAACCAACTAGGGGAAAAGCTCTTCTTGACCTGCTGCTCACAAACAGGGAAGAAATAGTAGAGGAAGCAATAGTGGATGGGAACCTGGGAGGCAGTGACCATGAGATGGTCGAGTTCAGGATCCTGACACAAGGAAGAAAGGAGAGCAGTAGAACAGAGACCCTGGACTTCAGAAAAGCAGACTTCGACTCCCTCAGGGAACTGATGGGCAAGGTCCCCTGGGAGATAACATGACGGGGAAAGGAGTTGAGGAAAGCTGGCTGTATTTTAAAGAATCCTTATTGAGGTTGCAGGAACAAACCATCCCGATGTGTAGGAAGAAAAGTAAATATGGCAGGCGACCAGCTTGGCTTAACAGTGAAATCCTTGCTCGTCTTAAACACAAAAAAACAGCTTACAAGAAGTGGAAGATTGGACAAATAACCAGGGAGGAGTATAAAAGTATTGCTCAGGCATGCAGGAGTGAAATTAGGAAGGCCAAATCACACTTGGAGTTGCAGCTAGCCGGAGATGTTAGGAGTAACAAGAAGGGTTTCTTCAGGTATGTTAGCAACAAGAAGAAAGTCAAGGAAAGTGTGGGCCCCTTGCTGAATGAGGGAGGGAACCTAGTGACAGAGGATGTGGAGAAAGCTAGTGTACTCAATGCTTTTTTGCCTCTGTCTTCACAGACAAGGTCAGCTCCCAGACAGCTGCACTCTGCAGCATGGTATGGGGAGGAGGTGACCAGCTCTCTGTGGAGAAAGAAGTAGTTCGGGACTATTTAGAAAAGCTGGACGACCACAAGTCCATGGGGCCGGATGCGCTGCATCCGAGGGTGCTAAAGGAGTTGGCCGATGAGATTGCAGAGCCATTGGCCGTTATCTTTGAAAAATCATGGCGATCGGGGGAGGTCCCGGATGACTGGAAAAAAGCTAATGTAGTGCCCATCTTTAAAAAAGGGAAGAAGGAAGATCCAGGGAACTACAGGCCAGTCAGTCTCACCTCAGTCCCTGGAAAAATCATGGAACAGGTCCTCAAGGAATCAATTCTGAACCACTTAAAGGAGGGGAAAGTGATCAGGAACAGTCAGCATGGATTCACCAAGGGCAAGTCATACCTGACTAACCTAATTGCCTTCTATGATGAGATAACCGGCTCTGTGGATGAGGGGAAAGCAGTGGATGTACTATTTCTTGACTTTAGCAAAGCTTTTGATACAGTCTCCCACAGTATTCTTGCCAGCAAGTTAAAGAAGTATGGGCTGGGTGAATGGACGGTAAGGTGGATAGAAAACTGGCTAGATGGTCGGGCTCAATGGGTAGTGATCAATGGTTCCATGTCTAGTTGGCAGCCGGTATCAAGTGAAGTGCCCCAAGGGTCGGTGCTGGGGCCGGTTTTGTTCAATATCTTCATTAACGATCTGGAGGATGGTGTGGACTGCACCCTTAGCAAGTTTGCAGATAACACTAAACTGGGAGGAGTGGTTGATACGCTGGAGGGTAGGGATAGGATACAGAGGGACCTAGACAAATTAGAGGATTGGGCCAAAAGAAATATGATGAGGTTCAACAAGGACAAGTGCAGAGTCCTGCACTTAGAAAGGAAGAATCCCATGCACTGCTACAGATTAGGGACCGAATGGCTAGGCAGCAGTTCTGCAGAAAAGGACCTAGGGGTTACAGTGGACGAAAAGCTGAATATGAGTCAACAGTGTGCCCTTGTTGCCGAGAAGGCTAATGGCATTTTGGGTTGTATAAGTAGGGGCATTTCCAGCAGATCGAGGGACGTGATCATTCCCCTCTATTCAGCACTGGTGAGGCCTCATTTGGAGTACTGTGTCCAGTTTTGGGCCCCACAGTACAAGAAGGATGTGGATAAATTGGAGAGAGTCCAGCGGAGGGCAACAAAAATGATTAGGGGGCTGGAGCACATGACTTATGAGGAGAGGCTGAGGGAACTGAGATTGTTTAGCCTGCAGAAGAGAAGAATGAGGGGGGATTTGATAGTTGCTTTCAACTACCTGAAAGGGGGTTCCAAAGAGGATGGATCTAGACTGTTCTCAGTGGTAGAAGATGAGATGACAGAACAAGGAGTAATGGTCTCAAGTTGCAGAGGGGGAGGTTTAGGTTGGACATTAGGAAAACCTTTTTCACTAGTAGGGTGGTGAAGAACTGGAATGGGTTACCTAGGGAGGTGGTGGAATCTCCTTCCTTAGAGGTTTTTAAGGTCAGGCTTGACAAAGCCCTGGCTGGGATGATTTAGTTGGGTTTGATCCTGCTTTGAGCAGGGGGTTGGACTAGATGACCTCCTGAGGTCCCTTCCAACCCTGAGATTCTCTGATTCTATGATTAAATATATACGCTCAACAAATTTGCTGTGTGATATAACCAGCTATGGATATAGACATTGCCACACTCCTAATGGTACAGAAAAATCAGATGTTAGAGTTTATTATTACTTTTATATTAATATTGAAATTTAAAGTGTATCATATCCAGCATCTGCTGTGGGAATCTGACCATGACTGTCCTTGCCTTGAGCTATTTTATGGGCAATAGCCAGTCTTTAAGAATAGCTATATGAATTAGTCTGCATTCATCTGATCATACTCCAAATTACATCCATTTTTAGCATTCTACATGAACCTACTGGAGAGCTTTGGGTAGAAAGTAATACACTCTATCACGGCTACTTGTAGTGTAGTGGTTACAGCAAGGGAGCAGGACTTTATCATTTTACATTCACATCTTAGGTTTACACTGGTTCAGCTTTCCTGTGTGGGGAATACTTTGGTTATTATTGCACAAAGTGAGTGGTACAGTTAAGCTGATGCAAACCAAAGTGTGGACAATCTTATTTGGCATAAGTGATTTAGTTTAGTTTATGTTAAATCAGTTGGCAACTGGATTAAGTTAAACTAAAGTAAGACATTCAAACTGAAATAAGGATGTCCACACCGGGGGCTGTGCTGGCTTTAACTCTTGGTTTAAAAATCAATTTAATTGAAATCATTGCAATTGCCCTGGTTAGATAAAGGCCAGCTCACAGAGTCTGCACCTTAGTTTCCCCAGCTACATAAGAGGTGTAACACCTATATTAGAGAAGCGTAAGATTCAACATGGAGCCAGTGAGTGATCTGGGCCTGGCAACCTCTCCTCTCCCTCTCTTCAGAGCAGCTCAGAAGTATGAGGTCCAGCAACTTCCCTCTTGCCAACTTATGGCTAACCTAGCTACCACATCTTGCCTCATGTTAAGTCTTCATTTAGATTGTATGCTCTTTGGAGCAAGAACCTTGTCCTACCTGTCTGTAAAGAGTCCTCCTATACTTTTGATTTGTTTTTAAGACAGTTCCATAAGTTTGCAAAGCACCTTAAGTCATTTTAGATGAAAGGAACTATTTAAATGCAAATTATTATTCATCAGAGTTGGTTGAATGGGGAAATGATTTTGCAAATAATTTTGAAATTGTTTGGTTCCATGAAATTTTCTGAATTTTTATCAACAATTATATCATAATAATTTTGAGGTTCTTCCACAACATTTCATTAAATTTACCAAAACTGTATTTGCTTACTGATAATTTGAGTTTTTAAACAAATGTAACTGCTCTGAACACTATTTAAATAAAAGTTGATATTGTGGAAAATTTCACAAAAATTGGGAAATTGTGATAGCATCATTTTTTGTGTGTAAAAAGTTTAGTTTGAGAATAGGCCATTGTTCCATGAAAAAACTGGTTCAAAAATGTTGATCAGCACTATTCATTATGCTGGTACAGGTTTGTTCTTCTGTATAGTGCAGTTTATCAAAATAATCTCTCTACAGTAAATAACTGATTTATAGTATTTCTCTTTGACTCAAATGGTACACCTGGAGGATAAGACTTGAAGTAAAATACTCAGATATATCTACTTCAACAAGCATAAATAATGGTGAGAACATCTCCAACCAGAAACATTTGGTAAACTGTAGTTGAAGCATTTACGTTACATGGCAAATCCCTCCGCCAAAGGCAACGTGCTATGTTAAATGGACTTGCTACTGTATATAACTTGCTTACCGTGAATATGCTTAGGAGTTCTTTTTTGTCAATAGATCCGTTTCCATCAGCATCATATAGCTTAAAATACCATTTCAGTTTTTGGTCGATTTTCCCTCGTATAACCAAATTTATTGCGGCTATAAACTCCAAAAAGTCTATAAATCCATCCTAAGGAAGATTAAAAAAATAGTGTTTAACAAGTAAGGTCGGCTTTCATTCTGGCAGCAATCTTACATAAGCAACTCATCTAATACAATATAATATAAGCTCATTTATAAAGCACCATGCTGTGAAAACCGTCCATGGCATTTGAAAAGGATAATACATAGCTCAGCCTAAATCAATATGGAAAAGAGCCTTAGTACAAGCTAAGCAGCTGATACTGACATTGTCTGGAATGGAATACAGAAAATGGCTTCTCAATATACTTCCATGCCCCAAAGAGGAATTCCAGCAGCCTGTCACCACTGGTACTAATGAGCCAAAATGACGCACATTAAAATGTGTATCTGCTTTGAAAAAGTGACTGAAAAATGACATCTTCATACCCAGCAGACCTGCTCCCTGTGGTGTTCATGTGGCAAACTCCACCAGTAAAACCGTATTAGGGTGGGTATCTCCCCTTTTCCCCCTCCCTCCCCCATTGAATTCTTTGTCCCACTATCCTACTGTTTACCTGCTGTGGCACCACTCATGTCCCCCAGAGATCCAGAACCCGTTCATTTTCTGACTGCTGCCTACTTATAAAGGAACAGTGGCTCTAGCTTTTTTGCCACCCCCCACCCCGCCCAAGCACAGCAGGCAGGCTGCTTTCGGCGGCTTGCCTATTCCCTGGTCCCGTGGCTTTGGCGTACCCGCCGCCGAACTGCCACCGAATCCGCGGGATCGGCGGAGCTCCCACAGAAACGCCACTGAGGGCAGCCTGACTGCTGCCCTCGCAGGGACCGGAAGGCCGCCCTCCGCGGCTTGCTGCCCCAGGCATGCGCTTGGAGCGCTGGTGCCTGGGGCCACCGCTGGTAGTAGTGATATAGCACAGAAAGCTTTGAGTATTGCCCCAGCAGTGACTGACAGGACCAGAGATGGCCAGAGTGCATAAACGCCACCACTGCTAGGTAGACTAGCAATTGCAAGACTTTGGAGTGCTGGGGACACAAGTGGGAGATCTAGAGGCAATTTCACTTTGAGGGTGGAAAAAAGGGCAGCGACTTGATCTCTCAGTGGGAGGTCATTGTTACAGGACATTGGGGCCAAGAATTTAGCTTTAACTATAACTCTGGATATTGTTTATCCACATAAGTGTCCAATCTCTCTTCGACTCCAGATAACAAATTTTGGAATGGCTATAAAAACCTGATGATTCAGAATTTAAACCAGTCTCTTACTATTGGATTAGGAGAAGACCTTTGTGGGGGACAATAGCCAACATCTGCCTTGTGATGCTGGTAGACCATGCCATGGCCCAGGCTTCACTGAACACTAGACTCATAGACTTTAAGGTCAGAAGGGACCATTATGATCATCTAGTCTGACCTCCTGCACAATGCAAGCCACAGAATCTCACCCACCCACTTCTATAACAAACCCCCAACCTAACAAGTGCATAGCTGGAAATCAGTCTGGCTTACCTGTGGGGTAGTATAGTTAAAATAGATATTAGTGTTATAACAATGTGTGAAGTGTTTAGACTTTATGGAATGCTTGTAGGATGCTGCATGTATTAATCCTACTTATTATATTGGTAGCCCATACTATAAAAGGTGATACTTAGCTCTTTGCTCCATAACTGTAAAATGTTTGCTCTGAAACTATGTTAACTCACCAAATAGGAAAAAAAAACTTCACCTAATGCAAAATGCTGGATTTCTAGAGGAGGTATTATCTCCTGCCCATCAGGAAGGACTATTGAATCCAAATGGACCATTGTGGAACAAAGACTTTGTTGATTGCTCCCCCACCACCCACCCATGTGCTGAAGTGCTTGTCCTATCAGCTTAGGCTCTAGGGAGGTGGAGATAATAAATCCCTGAGCTGACCAAAGGGCATTAGGGTCTCTTTGTGCTGTCTGGACTCCGAGGGACATAGTTTCCTAAACATTAGCAAGAGATCCCCAAGCTGCTTGGCTTGGGTTAGCCCCAAATGACATAAAAGCTTGCCTATTACAGAAGCTTCCGTTATCTTTTGAATTTGTGATTGTATCTCATTTGTGTGTGTGTGTGTGTGTGTGTGTATGCTTACCTGCTTTAGCCTTGTAAATAACTGTCACTTCTTTTTCCTAGTTAACTAACCTTTAGTTAGCTTATTACAGGATTGGCTACAAGCCATGTCTTTGGTGTGAGATCTAGGGTGCAAATTGACCTGGGGTAAGTGACTGGTCCTTTGGCACTGGGAGTAACCTGAATATTTTGTGATCTTTTGTGTACAAGGGACAATCTATCATCGAGTCAAGCTTGCCTGGGTGACAAAATAGACCAGAATGCCCAAGGGGACTGTGTGTGGCTCCAAGGTAAGACTGTATAGTGCCTGGAGTTTACACTTGTTGCTTGGTTGTGAAATTGAATGATAGAACTCACAATCAGTGTGGGATTTATGCCCTGGTTTGTAATGATCTGCCCTGAGGTTGGTATATTTGCTCATGAACCACTCCAGACAATATGGCACACCTATTGCAGCATTTTGTGCACCTTCTTTGAAGCATGCAGTGCTGGCCACTCTCAGAGATGGGACACTAGATAGTCCACAGATCCGATCCAGTTTGGTAGTTTCTATGATATGGAGTAGTGCTGTCACACCATAGCCTGGCCAGTCATGAAACTGATTTTCAAAGCCTCTCTGATGTGCAGCGCGCCTAGCTGTGCTCATCTAATCGCCCTGGTGTCTGGCTGCTCAAAATCAGACGCCAAGCGATTTGCCTCAACCGCCCACCCCGCCATAAAGTCTCTCCCTTACTCTCACAGATATTATGGAGCAAACAGCAAGCAGCAATAATAATGGGAATATTGGTTATGCTGAGGTCTAACCTAGTCAGCAAACAGCGCCAGTGAGCTTTTAAACGTCCAAAGGCACATTCTACCACCATTCTGCACTTGATAAGCCTATAGTTGAACTGCTCCTTACTACTGTCCAGGCTGCCTGTGTATGGCTTCATGAGCCATGGAAGCAAGGGGTAGGCTGGATCCCCAAGGATAACTATAGGCATTTCAACATCCCCAATGGTAATTTTCTGGTCTGGGAAGAAAGTCCCTTCTTGCAGCTGCTCGAAGAGCCTGGAGTTCCTAAAGATGCGAGCGCCATGCACCTTTCCCTGCCATCCCACGTTGATGTCAGTGAAACGTCCCTTGTGATCCACCAGTGCTTGCAGCACCATTGAGAAGTAGCCCTTGCAGTTTACATACTGGCTGGCAAGGTGGTCCGGTGTCAAGACAGAGATATGAGTTCTGTCTATCACCCCACCACAGTTAGGGAACCCCATTGCAGCAAAGCCGTCTAGTATGACCTGCACATTTCCCAGAGTCACTACCCTTGATAACAGAACATCAGTGATTGCATTGGCTACTTGGATCACAGCAGTCCCCACAGTAGATTTGCCCACTCCAAAATGATTCCCGACTGACAGGTAGCAGTCAGGCATTGCAAGCTTCCACAGGGCTATTGCCACTCGCTTCTCAGCTGGCAGGGCAGCTCTCATCTTGGTATTCCTGCGCTTCAGGGCGGGGGAAAGCAACTCACAAAGTTCAAGGAAAGTGACCTTACACATGCAAAAGTTTCGCAGCCACTGTGAATCATCCCATACCTGCAACACTATGTGGTCCCACCAGGGACTTGTTTGCAAGGCCCAGAATAGGCATTCTACTCTATCAACCAGCCCCATTGCTGCCATGATATCCCAATTGCCACAGCCAGTGTTTTCAGGAATGTCTGTGTCTATGTCCTCCTCACAATTGTCCTCGTGCTGGCATCTCTTAGCCAGTTTCTGCACATACTGCAGGATAATGTGTGAGGTGTTTACAATGCTCACAACAGCAGTGGTGAGCTGAGCAAGCTACATGCTTGCCGTGCTATTGTGTCTGCATGGGTAATCCAGGCAAAAAGGCACAAAACGATTGTCTGCCATTGCTTTCGCAGAGGGAGGGAGGGGAGACTAATGAAATGTACCCAAAACCACCCGCAACAATGTTTTTGCCCCATCAGGCATTGGGAGCTTAACCCAGAATTCCAATGGGCAGCGGAGACTGCGGGAACTCTGGGATAGCTACCCACAATGCACTGCTCCGTGAGACGATGCTAGCCACGATATTGAGGATGCACTCCGCTGACCTAATGCGCTTAGGGGAGCGTACACAACCAACTATATAAAATCAATTTCTAAAGATCGACTTCTATAAAATTGACTTAATTTCATAGTGTAGACATACCCCCCTCTCTCACTCTATTTTATTTTGGTTTTTGGAGAATGGCATCACTTCTGTGTCTTTCCTGTACTCTGGTTCCATTGGTGTTTCTCTGGCTTTAAAAAAAAGTGTCAACAGTTGAGAAAGTTTATTAGCTAATCTGTTAGCATCCTGTAGCCCAGCATGCTGATATATAATGTACATGTGTGCATATCCACCCACTCCCTAAGTAATGATGGGCTATCAGGCCAAGATGAAAAGCCTGGCTAACAGTGAGACTGAAACCAAAATAGCTAATCATGCCTCACCAGCAAAAACTATAGACCTGCAAAGACCTTCAGCCACATCTGAGTCTGAGCAGCCAGTGTACCAAAGGAAGGGAGGAATAGAGATGCTTTTGTCACAGTAACCGGGTTAGCCTTTGGTAAATGAGTATTTCTTGAGTATCTATCCCTGAAGCATCATCCCATGGTAGTATTTAGTAACCATTTCCTGGAAAAGGAATACTTCCATCTGGTACCAGGATAAGGAGACCCAAAAAAATCACATTAAAATTACTTTTTTTTTTTTTAGATTTCCAACTTAGTTTTGTTCACTCAGGACTGGAGGTTTGGCTAGTTCTGACAGTTTTCAGTTAGGAGCTCAAATGTCTGGAAAAACTAAAGAAGGGTAACTTGTTGGATGCCTGTCCAAACAGAACTCTGAACATATTGAAGTTCATCCATTTCTATTTGGTAATCTGGGTAGAGTGAGGCCTGGTCTACACTACATGGTTAGGCTGATGTAAACTGCCTTACGTTGACCTAGCCGTGGAGGTGTCATCACTAAAATTTGGCTCCCACTGACATAAGTGCCTCTGTACACTTATTTAGTAACACCACCTCCCTTAGCAGCGTAGAGTTATAGTCAATGTAATTAGGTTGACACTGTGTCAATGTGGACACGGCGTTGCTTATGTAAACTGTTACTGGCTTTGAGGAGCAGTCCCACACTGCCCCAACACTGACAATACAATCAATACAAGTGCTCCGGTTGAGGATGCGCTATGCTGGCACAAGGAGCAGAGTGTGCACAAGCAACTTAATAACTCAGTGGCTATATGCCAACAAAATTTAGTAGTGTAGAAATTGGCTGAGGCACCGAGAGGCTGTGCAGAACACTTACCAGACTCCCAAGCTCATATCAAAATTCTTTTTTAAATGCAGGCAGATAAGCGGCATGTCTACCCAATACATACTGTAATAGAAGTGTGACACAGGAGTGCTGATAAGAGACTGAAATATATTTCCTGTCTCCAGATACATGACATCCATCAGCTCTACAAAGATAATACCCCTTTCAAAAGTAAGGGTTCATGTAGCTCTCTATGTTGTGCCTACAAGTGCAGTGCTCAACAGGGGAATTAGCAGTCTAAGGGCTCTGTGAGTAGGCCTGCTGGCCTCAAGTGAGTAGGCTGCCAGTCCCCAAAAGGAGGTGGCAGGGGAGTAGGGGGACCCGGGCCTGCTCTAGTCCACTGGATCTCAGCCCAGGGCCTTAACAGCGGCGGAGGGTTCCGCCACTTGGTCATCGGGGATCCCACCGAAACATGCTGACCTAGACTCTGGCAACACAACTGAACTAATATCTGGTGTCCCTGGGTTACTTCTTACTACTCCTTCTGAGTGTACCTTGGTCTCTTGGGTTCCTCCGTCTCCCTGGGGAGAGCCCTCAGAACAGTTGCCACGGGCTTCAGATGGTCCTCCCAGTGGCAACTGTATACCACCACGTCATCGAGATAAGTGGTGGCTACTCGGTGTGGGGCTGGAGTAGGCAACCCACTAGCGCTGGAAGGTTTCAGGGGTGCCATGAAGGCCGAAAGGCATCTGGGTGAACTGATAGAGCCTGCTTGGGGTGACAAAGGTCCTTTTTCCACTTGATCCTGGATCAAGTGGGATTTTCCAATAACTCTTGATGAGATCAAAGGTTGTTATGTACCGGGCTGCTCCGAGTCAATTGAGCAGCTTGTCAATCTGGGGCATTGGGTAGACATCGAATTTGGAGAAGGCACTGACCTTCTGAAAATCGATGCAGAAGCAAAGGGTCCTTTCCAGCTTTGGGACCAGCACTAGGGGTTGCACCACATGCTCTTCAACCTTTCGATAACCCCTAGGTCCACCATCACCTGGACTTCCTTTTCTACCACCTCCCACATTTGCCGTAGGAGGGGTCACATTGCCTCATGGATTACCTCTCCTGAGTTTGTCAGGATGGTGTGCCGGACCAGGGTGCTTTGGCCCAGTAAGGCCGTGAAGATTCTGGGAAAGGTCTTCAACAGGCATAGGGCCTGCTGCTCCTATATGAGGGTGTCTCTGAGTAGGGGCTTTTTGGAGTAAGCGGTCCCAGGGACCTGGGGACCCAGGTCTGATTTGGGAGGTATGGGGCAGACCTTCCCACTTGTGCCACAGCTTTAGGAGATTGACATGGTATAGCTGTCACTTCCTCTGTCATTCGGGTTGCCGGATTTCATAGGTGATGGATTAACTCATATCGCCTCTGCCATTGGGCTAGGAGTTTTGAGTCCTCCAAGGGAAGTAAGAGGAGAACCCAATCACTGGGTTCAAAGGCCTCTGTCCAGGCTCCCTTGTTGTATGTTCTCACCTGTGCCCCTCAGGCAGCCTGCAAGCTCTCCCTCGCCAGGTATCTGGCACGAGCCAAGCATCCTGTAACTGTAGCAAATACTGTAGGGGCCCTGGGCCTGCGACGGTGTCTGTTTTGAGGTTTCCCCCATTAGGTTGAGCAGGTCCAGAGGCTAGCAACTGTACAGCAGTTTGAAGGGTGAGAACTTTGTGGGGGATTAGGGACACCTCCCTGATGGTGAGCAGCAGGGGTTGGATTAATTGGTCCCACTGGCACAGGTCCCTAGGTGGAACCTTGCAGAGCATGTCCTTCAGCATTCTGTTGAACTGCTTGACCAGCCCATCAGTTTGGGGGTGATAGACTGAAGTCTGCAGCTTCTTGATTCCAGGAGCCCACAGACCTGGTGGAGTTGCCAGGATGTAAAATCTGCTCCCTGGTCAGTAAGGAACTCTCAGGGCAAGCCCACCCAGCCGAAGACCTTCAAAACTTCCACCACGACGGTTCAAGCGGTGGTGTTCCTTAGTGGGATGGTCTTGGGGAAGAGGGTGGCGTAATCCATAGTCACCAGGATATAGAGGAACCTGGAGATGCTCTGGGCAAGGGGCCCCACCAGGTACATTGCAACCCTCTCAAAGGGGGACCAGGGGAGCCTTTCACATTTCCCAAAAGGTCTCCAGGGCAATGTCCAAGGTGTCAAGTATGGCTGTCTTTACTCACCCATAGTCTCAGGCCTTGTCATTTGCTACCAAATGACAGGCTGCCTGGGCTATCCTGTCCATATTTAGTAGGTTAAAGGTTGGTTCAGTCTCCATGCCCACTCAGATGTTCAACCTCTTTGTGAAGATGGCCAGCAAGGATGTCGGTTAGTGACAATCTTGACAGGAATTTGGCAATGTGGGGATCTGTCCCCTAGGAACTGGGCTGAGAACACATTTTACACAGATCACTGAATCGAATAGGCTCTGAAAAGATAGATTTTGCCTCTACCAATTTGATCTGGTGAATGAGAGGCAAAGTGTGAAAGTTTTCTGTATATTTCACTATATTGCAAGCTTGGGGTATTTTGTTTTTGTTTGTTCGTTTGAGGTTTTTTTAAAGTATCAGTGCTTGATTAACAAAACATAGAACTGTGCCAACGAGACTCCAAACAGGCCTGGGGATTTGGTGCTTATATAAAATTAATCTCTTGTGCTAACTCTGAGGCTCCATGGGAAAGAGTTAAGCTGTTCTTTCTCTATATAGGACATGCACAACAGGGAGCCCATTAACACTCAGCAACCACTGGGGCTTTTTTTTTTTTTGGACTACTCTGATCACAGCTCTAAGACTGGGTACAACTTTAGGAACGAGCACTAGAAAATTACGCAAAAATCCTACAATGACTATAATTTGTTTCCATTTAACTTCTAGGAGGTCCTGGGCCCAGGCCTGTAGAAGTACAGAAAACTAGTGGGGAGAAGAAAACAAAGGAGGGTGCAATGTCATAGGAACTGTGCACCAGCCTCTCTATAACCCAAGAACCTCTAGATGCCAACTGTCAAGGGGGTTCAGAGGGGTTACAGGGATCTCTTGGGTCTTGCATCTACAGTCTAGTTTCCCAATGCGTGTCATGTAAGGTCTCAAAAGCTGGTGTCACATTGATCATCAATTACATCGCAGAATGCATTTACGAATGTTGCGTAAGGAGTTATGTAAATACCCTGAAAATATGTTCTTTCTTACAGCTTGTTACTAAGTACTGGTCACCAGCAAAGATGAAAAACAGATTTTCTGTCAGACAAGGTGTTCAGCCATCTGTTTACATGCAAACCGAGTATTGTCTCTTTCACAATGGACAACGATTAGCATTTTATGTTAAATGCTACTGAAGAGCTGATGGGAACTTCAGAAAGACACTAATGGGAAGAGAGAAACAGCAGAAGAGGGGGATCCCTGTCTGAGGGTGCAGATCAAAGGCTTACTCTACTCTACAAAAAAAGACACCCAGGAACCCTTCACTGAGGAAGTAAATGGACAGCACGTTTGCTTGATGGAAAAAGGGATCTCAGCCAAGCTTGGTTCAAAAGATTGTCAAGAACTTTGGTTGAGATAAGCTTCTTTATAACAGGTTAACCTGCTATTTAAGTTTAGTCTCTAGAAAGTGTGTTATGATTTTGTTTTATAAGTAATCATTTGTTTCCAAAATTCTTACTCACTAGCACTTGGGTCTTTGTTCTTTGATAATAAACTTATTCTTGTTTTCATGATAAATATAGCTAAGTGCTGTGGTGTTAAGCACAGTGATGGTCCTGAGTTGAATCTTACAAGCTGGTGTGTACTGTTCCCTTGGGAACTGCAGGTCACTTAATTCTGTAAGTATTCTGTGGATAAGGGGCTGGACACTGCAGGGTTGGTGTGTGCCCATCATTACCAATACAGAGAGAACGAGGCCTGGAAGGCAGCGCTTGTGCTGCTAGAGGCTGGCGGTTTCAGGGAGCTGATCCATGACAAGCACAGACAAGCCTTCATCATGCTAAAGGCAGGAGGTGGTGAGGTGCCTTGCAAACCTGGCAACCCACGGGGAGCATTGCACTCCTTTAAAGTGACAAAGAGGCAACTCTACTGCCCTAAACCTAAACATCAACCTAGCTACTTTCATGAACACTGAACTCTTGAGATAACAAAGACCAAAACCCTTTATTTAAGCCAGCTACACAAAATAAACTTGGGGAATTCAGATAAAATGGATCCCTGACCTAAAACACCCAGCTTTGGGGTTAGCAACCAACCTACAACCCACAAAAAACTAATCAACAAAACAAAAAACAAAACAAAACAGCAACATCTAGTTCTAGTACAGATGAGATAATTCACACACCAAAAACTTATTTCTTGGGTCTGTTTTTTATTATTCAGTTCCTATGCAATTTTTCTCAATGCACTGTGACAACATAGACCCTACAACAACACCAGAAGCTTGCATTTGAATAAAACTTTAAAAAAAAATCTGGACTTGCTAGCCCCGTAACTAGTCCAGTGCAACTAGTCTAAGCAGCTACCCTTATTAGGCAACTTCCTGATTTTTATTAAATCTCCCGAAATATATGGAGTAGAGTTCTGTTCCACTGCTCCTAGCACATCACCTCCTTGAATCAACCTTTGCCTCTTAGAGCAGGTTTCAACATGCATTGCGCTGCCATATCATTCCCAGGCCCTGTCCCTTGCTCACTATGCTTACAGGGTTAAAAGCCCCACAGAGACAGTCAACAGATCATGTGAGGAGGGAGTTCCTCAAGTGAGTCAGTGGAGACTCCTCAGTGTGTGTGGGCTTTAGTGGTGGATATTTTCCCCTGCTCCCCTGAGAACTGTTCAGCTCTAAAGAGCACTGGAGAAAGCAGACATTAAAACTGGAGACGGGGGAGTTATGTTTTGAGCTGGCTTTCAAATATCTTTAAAAACACCCAGCAAAATTAAATTGAAGCAACCAAATTCTGCATGTTTTGGGTTGGAAACCATGAAAAAAAATTGAGTGGAGAGAAGAAAATTAAATGATTAGTTACTAAACAAAGGTTAACACTGAAAGGCTAAATAGGAGCATTATTTACTTCCAGTTAATTATCTTAGTTGAATTATATGATGCTTCTGCTGAAGGGAATGATACACAATCTTTCAGGATTTGTGTGGCATTTGTATCAAAACCAGATTATGTGAGGCATTTCTATGCACTTAATTTGACAGATTAATCACACGAAATGCAAAAGGGGAAAGCTCCTGCTCTGGATGTAATGAGAAGCCATTAGTGTGCAGCTGGCAAGGCTGATGAGGTGTTTAAAGGGGGTTTGTTCAGTAGTAGCTGCATCTCGTAAGGAACGGGGCAATTTATTTTCATCCTTTTATGACAGGATATTGCTTTAGAATGTCAGCTGTGTGCAGTTGCTGGCGGCTGTTCTCTTTAGTCACTCGCCAGAGCTCTGTGGCCTGTGAAAAGAAAATGGGGCACTAAAGGAATTATGACATTATGGAACGATAATTAGGTAATACTCCAGCACCAGGAGTTTAACAAGAACATTATCCTTGTGTATCTAGAATAGTGTTGATAATCTTCAGAATTAGTTAAAAAGCTCTAAACATTGCCCTCCCAATGGCCATTCAAACAATTCTTCCTAATGAATTTATTTGCAAGTACTTTAAACAGTCACTTCTGATGTTGTGAATGCACAACTGATTTAACAGGGCTGAGACTCACGTTTGCACTGAAATCAGAATTAACATAAAGCAGGTTAGATGTGATGGCTGATGTTTCTATTCAGCCAGTACTATCAAAGCTGTGTACATTAGTAATAATTTGAGAATTTGCATAATGCCTTCTATCCCAAAGCAATTTATTAACCATGCAAAAGCAGCGCCACTGAAATGCAGACAACTGTGGGAGAGAGTGAGCCAACCAATTAGCACAAAGCACACTGCTTAACAGCAGTGGCAGAACTAACAGGGATGGCAACTGTCTTCCCCTGCTTCCCAGGCCTGGTGTGGTTAGGTGTATTTGTGGTGCCTTTTCAAACCTATTGTGCAATTGATAGGAGGTGCAGGACATGAATTTTCACACGGACTGGTGAGCAAGCCTGCCCCACACTCAGCCTCAGTGGCAGCTCCTGTCCCACGTGCCTGGGCCCAGCCTCCCACTCTGGGCAGTGCAATGGGGCACAACACATCACACAGTGCTGTGACCTCATTCACCAGGTCACAACAGCACTCACTGTGGTCTGGCTGCCCCTCTGTCATGATACGGGGCAGCCGGGCCAACCCTGAATGGTGCTATAATCCCATGGGTCAGGTCACAACACTTAGAATTGGGAGCTGGGTCCAGTGCCATGGGACAGGAGCTGCCCCTGTGGGGTGAATGTGGGGCACGCTTGCTCACTTGCTCTCCCTTCCCTCCCCTCCCCCTGGGCCAGTGTTAGAGTTATGGTGGTGGGGTGGAGGATGCTGCTGCAGGTGGTCCATTCCCCCTCAGTAGGGCAAGGAGGAGATTATAGCAGCAGAATGCACCCATTGAATAGGGAAGCACCACTAATGACCCATTACTTCCCCCTTGCCCCCAGTTGTACTCTGCCACTGCTTAACAATGTGGGGAGGGGACATTTTGGCAAGGAACACTAACGGTGAGCCCTCACTCTTAGTAAGAGTACTTTGGGCTCGTTAAGGGGCTATGCAAACAAGCAGGATCTTGGTTTTAAGTTTGCATCTGAAGGATTCCTACATAGTAAACTGCACAGAACTCTATTTAGCTACATCAGAAGGGTTGAGTTGACTCTACCAGGATGACAAACTTGTAAATCTAGAGAGTCTAGGGATTTCAAATCCAAGGCTTAGACTACTAACACACCCCACACTTTTAAAACACTTATTAAGAAACCTGATAAAATAGAAGGAAGAGGTTAAGTATTTGCTCTGGCCAAGTATCAGATTCTGATAGCTTAGACTAACTGTCTGAGGTTTACAGCAAATCCGGAGGTTATGAAGTAAGTTGCCTGTAATAGAAAGAACATCTGATTTGTTTCATGTTTCACAGGGGCTACCAGTCTGCTGGTGATACCCTGCAGGGGTACCCAGGGTCATGACACACATCACTACCACCTGCCCCTAGTGCAAGGAAACCTTGTCTGTGCCTGCTGAGGGTCAACTCCACTGGCTACGCAAGCACTCCCTTCCTAGGCCTTGCAAGCCCTGCTGTTACTCTAGAGGTAACAGGCTCCCTTGAGCCCTCCGAACATCTCCCTGAAGTGTCCAACCCCATGGCCACTGGACGGACACTTGCAGTATTTATAGAATTGCTGTTCCCAAAGAAGCAATACACCCTAGCTTACCAGTTACAGCTCCGATCACCGCTACACTTAACACACAGTACTTAGATGTGTTTATAGTGAGATCAAGTATAAGTGTATTTAACAAAGCCTAGAGATTCAAATAATAGCAAGTATTGGAAAGCAATGATTATATATACAATAAAATCATTCTAGAGCTTAGACTTAATTCACAAGATACTCACATGTCTTGTATCATAATGCTTGCAACACTTTATAGCCAGGGTTGCCTGTGATCCTCCTTTCATGAAAAAGCAGGCTGTCAGCTTGCCTCCTAGGTGAAGATACTAGTGTTTTCCTTTGCACATCAAGATAAACTAGAACAATTCTTGGTCTTTATTCATAAACAGGGCACCCTGCCCCCTGCTGTTTTTTTTCCATTCTGTAAATTTCCTCTTTTGTCAATTTCACAATCTTATTTAGTCTTTGGCTAAGTATGCAAATAGTGTGTGTAATAAAATACACAATACACAAATGGCCTGACAGGGAGATAGGTGTCTGTTACCTCTTGCCTGAAAGAAACATGTCAGAGATGTGTCACCTCTCAGTGACCTGCCTTAACTCCTGGACCTTAAGAACATATAGATTTCAGTATAGATACATAGCTTCTTAAATACTACCCATACATACATTTCACAATTATTGTGGCAACCAGGGAGCAACTGGCTCTCTGTAGTGACCCTCACATGCTACCCTTCGATGAACTATTATGCAGATATCGAACCCAGGGTCCCCACTTATTTCCTTTCACTTTTTAAAAAACCTGTTTCCCAGTGAAAAAAATTGGGGATAGTTTAAAAAACTGGGATTTCTGCACATTTTCAAAATGATAATTTTCAACCAATTTTGAATTGGTAAAACTTTTTATTTTGAAATTTAAAATGGAGACATTAGAATTTTTTCCCCCACAAAATGTTTGGTGTCAAAAGCCCATTTCTCAATACCAAAAATCATCACAAAATATAAAATTGGACCAGCTTTCATTTTTACAGTACCTAAATAAATGAGGTCCAATCTTGGTTGGGCCTTCTAGGAAATACTGTAATATAAATTTACAAATAATAATTAATAATAGATTAGAAGAACCCACACTCTGAATCTGATCACTCCCTTTATTGCTACAAAGATGGAAACAAACTTTGTGTTGAGTTTGAGGAGCTGAACGAGAAAACGAGGATTAAAAAAAAAGGAAGATTTTCACTTTTTCCACAAAGAAAAAAATATTTATGGAGAAGACAGGAGCTGTTTTTTTCCTTTTTTTTTATTTCCTTCCAGAAACTGGATGTCTTGACAAAACTTCTTTTTCTGGGACACACTGCGCCAAGATTTGTTCTTTCAATGCATTTTGATAGTTACTGCTTCTCGATATTGCCTTTTAGAATACATTGAGCACTGGATCTTGGGAGTGAAAGTGTACATTGATAACTGGATGTGGGGCAGCACTGCTCGTAAATATTAACTGCAGAAAGTACTGGAAGCAGCAACCAATAAATCCAAGAGTCAATTTCTAATAATTGAAAGAAATTGAGAGAAATTGGTCACACAGGGAATACATTTCATTATTTTAAGAGTCAGATGTTTTTGAACATACAGACACCTGAAGATAAAGGAAATTCAGGCCAAGATTTATAAACAGAATAATCCATTTGTAGGTGCCCAGTTTGACATTTGAAAAGGGCCTGATTTTCAGTGCCAAACATGCACCCTGGTCCCAGCCAGGACATCACCCATTAACAACAGATGTGCTGTCAAGAGCGCATGCTTTGTTTGATGACACAACCAGGCATTGGCACCAGAAGGATTGCAAGAAGAATGTATGGGGAGGATAACATGTTGGGTGGGGGGCAGAAGCAACTCAGACAGGCCAAATTTGAGTGGTGTTGCAACCCCGTGCACCAGGAAGGAGCAACCTGGCCAATTCTGAGAGCATGGTGCTACAACATGGGCACAACGCTACTCAAATTTGGCCTAGTCACCCCTCATCATACCAACAGAGAAGGGGTTCCACCATAATGCCAACCCTTCATTGTCCCTCTGCCAAGTTAAGGTGCTCAAAAGTGGGGGACAGGGAGGGCAATGGTATCTCCAAAGCACATGCTACCAGATTATCTGGCACAAACACTAATAATGTGAGAATATGGTAAAAGCATCATGTGATAGATCAGCAAGAATATGGTATGAAATGGAAGGAAAAATAACCAAGGATGACATATTTCAAGCAATAATACAAGCTACAATTAATGGACGGAGAAGTTAACCCTTCTCACCTGCATTTTAATAGTATAAAAGAACTGCCTATGACTTTGGGAGCACTAGTATTAAAAAAAATCACAGGAACAAGAAGTCAGGTGTGGAAAGGATAAATGCAAAGTGTCTTCAAATGACTACAGCAGAAAGTCAGAGAAATCATTCTGGCCACAGATGAAAGAGGAAGCAAATGAGGAGACTTCCTGAGATACAGAGAAGCTCAGTGGAAAGAACCCAGGCCCTTGGGAGTCCTCACTGATGTTGGGAACACAGCCACATGATTATTCATAATGGACTGTTCCTGCAACTTCTCAGAAGAAGTGACCCTGGAAGATACCACAGTTTCATATGTGACAATGTTAAATCTCAGTTCCTGGACATGCAGCCTTAGATACACCTAGAAATGAACAGATTAGAAGTCCATACACTGAAGGACTTGATCAAAAAGCAATTTATTTAAGAGAACATCAATACTTAGCTCTTCTCGACAGAGCAACACTGCTGCAATGTGAAAAGTCGCTAGCAAAATTTAGTCAAAGGGTAACACAACTCTGTTTTTGAGACAGGTAATAGACATCTCCAAACACTGAATAAAATCATAACAGATGCACAAGATGTTTACCACATTAAAAAAAAGATATATAGAATGTGACAGGAAGGTTGTGTATGTTATGAGATGAATTCTAGGTTATTTTTCTCACTGTAACAAGAAAATAGCTAAAGTTCACCAGAAAGCATATTAGCCTCTGGAGCCTGCGGACCTAGCTGACAATACAATGATATAACCAGCCAGAGTGCACTTAGCCAAACCATTATACAACACAGTTATAAAGAAATCTTCTAAAGCTTAGGTCTGTACCTGCTGTTCTGGGGAAGTCCTCTACAATTTAACAGATTGAGATAGTTTTTTTTTTAAACCATCCTGCAGAGTGTAATAGAAAAATCTGATTATACAATTCTTTAGGGAGTTAAAATCTATGGAAAGGATGTAATTCTCTAATAGAATTTATAGGTTATTAAAGTAATTTCTATAGAATCCAATTCAATATTTGTAGAACATATACTAATTTAATTTCTATTGCATTCCACTGGATTTTCTATAAAGATGAACTAAATGTTAAGGGTCCTTTGAATATGGGGCCCAAACAATGTAACCCAATCCCTTCAAAGTTGACAATTCATAATTTACTAATAAGATGCCTTGTAATATCCAAGTGTTGCAGACCAAAAACGTGAGTTACTTTATATACACGATAAGTTTATGCAGCATGACTTAGGCACAATAAACTGATTGAGGGGGTAAATGGTTTTTGTTGGTTTGTGTCTCAGACTAGCCGAGGCTGTGTGTATAGATACACAGACACACACACTCTCTTTCTCTCTATTTTAAATATGAGAGACAATAGTGGTGTCATTTCCAGCTGTAGTAAGAAAGATGATGATCAGTGTTGTTCCTATATATTTACCTGTTCCCTCTAGATCTTTGTGTAGAATCTGCTTAATTTATTGATACAAAAGCTTTTATTACTGCTTTACCATGCAAATAACAAGGCTAGGGGAGAGCAAGATCTGTTTTTTCCATGAAACAAGAAAAAGTCAAAGTTTTAATATCAGAAACTTGATTGCTGGTGATGGTAATGCTAGAAGCAGGGCTCAGACTGGGAAAGAAAGAAGTGGTACTTCTAAGTTACATATTCCACCACGTTTCCCTTTACACAAAACTCTGCACACTTGCGATACCAAAAGAAAACACTGCTCATAGTAGACTGAGTGAATATTCATAACCTGATCATCCTTCTCCTTTCCTGTGTGCTTTGACCAGAAGTTAAGCCTGAAGCCTAATTATATCAATGTGAACATTGTTAATTTTCCAAATGATGTAAAGGAGCAGTTCACACCTCTCTTGAATTATGGCAAGCTGTCTACAGATTCAAATAGACATCATTTGTTAACATTATATCTGTCACAGTTTGAAGGTTCTGTTTGCAAATACAAGAACTAGAGACTTTTTTTTTTTTAAAGGAAAGCTTAGATTCTGGAGCAAAAGAAGACTGTCTCCAGGAAAAAGATGCACAACTTGGCTAAGTCACTATGAACCAACCCAATTCAGCACTGGATACCAGAGACAGAAAGACAATCATATGGGACTGTATCAAAATGAATAATTTTGTTTATATGACTACATAACTATCCTCCCAAGCACAAAACTAAATATTCTTTTAAATTAAATTCCATGCTAGCAACCAGCTTTTGCTTAAAACTTGTCTGCTGTTCCCCCACCTTCCGGAAGTTCTCCAGCGTATTCACCAGTCTCTCTTTAGAATGTTTCCTTAAATACTTTTTATAATTGTCCCTCTTAAATCTATCTTTTCTTATTCTCATCTCTTCAGTGTGATATCAGATACAGCTTAATTTAATACATAAGTAGTTTAAATACTTGTTCATGTCACCTTTTGGTCGTCAGCTTTCAAAGCTACTCTTATCACTGTCTCCTCATATATAACCCCCTCCTTGCTTTGGAGATTCCATTCCTCTGGACTTCAACTTTTCTTGGGTGAGATGACAGAAAAGACACTATTCTCCAAATGAGGTCTATCCAGTTCTTTCTGAAATATTACCAGAAAATCACTGGACTTTCAGAATAGAAAAGTAAAAAGGATCAACAGGATTTTGGCTTTTAGCACTGGAGGACTAATTATAACCTACATTTTAAAAACCAATTTTCTTATAATACGACAGTCATTTATTCCTTTGGCTAGTTTCCTTTAAGGCCATAATAAGTAGCATAAGAACTTGGATAGCAAGATCCTATTTTCAGTATATAGTTCCCTATGCTAAATAAGTATGAAAATCTCGTTCTTCACAGGTCACAGGAACCTAACCAACTGATTTTTGCATTATTTAATTACTACATTTAACAGAGATACAATAGAACAAGTAGCTTATCTATAAGCATGTGGAAGTGCATGGCAATGCATTGATTAAATGATCAAAAAAGTCTTTGAATACAACTTTTCATATCAAAGTAAATCTCATTAAAGTATTGTAGCCGATTTTAACAAGATTTCATCCACATTTGGGTTGTAAGGATTTTCTCCTTACACTAAATCAAACCCTAATTGCTTGTACCATTATGATTTGGTTACTTTTATAAACTGACAAATAAGACATCCTTATCTATAGGTTAGGATAAGTATATTTAATTAGCAGCAATTTAACATTTAGGAAATATTTCCATATTGATATTCCTGTTTAAGAATGATTCAAAAAACATAATTGTCATTTATAGTCAATGCACTAGGCATTAAAATTTCTAGAAAGGCCTACTGCGTCAGGGTTAATGTAATCTCGCTTCTTGAATGTGTTTGTGCCCACAACATATATCAGATCTCTGAAACATGATCTGTGTCATGCACACAGAGCTGCTGAAGGAACATACACCTTCAAAACTACTTAAATTTGTATAAACAAAGGAGCTTCTGCCTGGAAGTACATCCATGGAGTGCACGGTGGAGGACCAGGTGACCATTCAACATGTCCAGGGAGCAGGGAAAAGAGGAGAACCAGTAGGAGAGTGAGCGCACGGGATTGTTTTTTATATATTTCACACACACACACACACACACACACACACACCCCGCTACCTCGATATAACGCCACCCGATATAACACAAATTTGGATATAACGCGGTAAAGCAGTGCTCCGGGGGGCAGGGCTATGCACTCCGGTGGATTAAAGCAAGTTCAATATAACACGGTTTTACCTATAACTCGGTAAGATTTTTTGGCTTGCAAGGACAGCGTTCTATCGAGGTAGAGGTGTGTATATATATATATATATATATATATATATATATATATATATACACATACATACACACACATTTTATTAAGGCAAAGTTACAATAAAACATTAACATATTACATCATACATTACTTGTTACATATTGATATTACTTGAATATGTACATTACTAATTAATATTCAAAGAACCTGGCTAAAGATTCTGGTTTGCTGGCTGGGGAATCTTCATCTTGTGAGTATGCTAGAAAGAGCGACCAAATTTCTAAATACTTACTCCTCTTTTTGGTGCTTCTCTTGTATTATACTTGGTATGAAAGCTTTTCCATTACAAGGACAGTCTATATTTTACTATACACAATTCAACAATAATGTGCCCTCATGGAGTCTGACTCTAGCAGACTCTCTCTTTGCCCTATGTCCTTCCCACTGGTTTTCTCCCTCACTTGTGCTGCCTTTTTTGACCCAGCAGTTTAAAGAAAGATAAGAAGCTTTCTTGAGAGAGAGAATCCCCATACTGGCAAACTTCTATGTTAATCATGCCCCGCCACCCGCATGCATACACACACAAACCAACTTATAGTACAACCAGTTCCCTTTGCCTCCAAAAGACTGTATTAGGTATAACTTGTGGCTTACAGAAGCATTGTCCAAATCAAGCATTAGAATATAGCTCGCTCTGGCCAGGCCCAGTGGAAGCAGACCAAGTTCTGGCCAATGACTGTATAGACTCCTCTGAGCAGGGCACGCAAGGGCAGATCCTTGCCTGATGTGACATGCTATTGTTTGATTGACTTCAGCTGACCTACGGTGGTTTACATAAGTTTAGGATGTGAGCTCAGTCTCCTTGTGACCACACATTCAACAGTGATGCTTGGAGCTCTCAAATTCTGCTTGCAGCCAGACACCTGTAGAGGAATATATGGCTAATTTGACTGAAAGCAATAAGGGATTGACATGCATCTTTTGAGGTGAGAGGGTACCTTTTGAAATGTCATAAGTGCTGAAATGGTTTTGCAAGCCCAAAGGAATGAAGTTTCTGTTTTGTTTCTACATAAAAATTGTACCTCCCCCCAACAGATTGATGACAAATTTCACTGAAAATGTTGCAAGTTTTTCAAGTCTTGTGCTACCCAGTGCCATAGAAAACTAAACACTATTTTTTATGATTTTGAAGAAGGGACACTTTTGATTCAGATTTCACAAGAAATCTCTTTGGAAACTTGTGGGGTTTAGGCATAATCCTCCTCCCCGCACATCGCCAAACAATTTTAACAATTGTTAAACATGATGTTATCAATAAGGAGGGTAAGTTGAGTTTTGACATTTATATTTGGCTTCTATTATGATTGCCCTCAAGACACTCTTGCTTGAATCATAGGCCATACTATTCCCCAGAAGACTCTCCCAGTGGCCTAGCTAGGTTTGAGAGACTGTCTCCTAGAAGAAAAATGTGCTGCTTTCTACCATGAAGAGAAGATGGATGTGCCCTGGGCCCTCTTATGTATTCTAACAGGCGTATACACAAATGAGGAACATTTAACACAATATCCCACATAATTAAAATGGATGGCAAGAACTGCTGGATGTCTAAACCAATCTGTATTTAAACAGCAGATGTTTTTGTTTAAGCCTGTTGCTTTAAAGGAAGCTATGTCTTCTGCAGTAAGATGCCACAGAATCTTGAAATTCTGAGTTTCTAACATCTCTGAAATGGTTGCTAAGAGGAACGATTGGAGCTTTCAATCAATGATCACAGACTGGGAAAACCATTCCTGAGCTGGAAGCAATGGCAAAGCATCGTAGGAGTGTGGTGACAAGATGATGTAAAGTGAATCCTTAGCTTTGACTAAAATGTATTTTACCCATGTCTGTCTGGAGCTTCCCATTTGGCTAGAAGCACTAAGGTTAGCAAGGAAAAGCTAAACACATAGAAACACTATAAAATGGATCGAATTTGATTTCTGACCTGATGTTAATATAACTTTCCCTTTACCAGATATTATTTTAGAGAGAGAAAGAGAGAGTGTGAGTAAAACAGGAAGCAGCCTGTGAGCATATGACCCTTGAAAAATCTAGAAAGAGGGGTTTTGGGGATCTGGTTTTGATTGGTTTGGGGCTGTCAACTAAGAAATTATTCTTTTATTTCTGGTTCCTCCTGCATTCAGATAAGCAGGCTGTTGTACATTATTTGCATATAAATAAGGTTGCAGGAAAGAAAATACCAGACTCCAGCAATTTCTGTCCCTGTCTAGACCATCCCCAGGACCCTGAACTCTGACTAGCTGCTGGGTCAAAAAAGGAAGCACAAGTGAGGGGAAAAAACAGTGGGAAGGGGGCACAGGGCAAAGAGAGTCTGTTAGAGCCAGAGTGCCAGACTCCATGAGGCAAGTTGTCAGGGCAGCTGCTTTGCAAAAGGCCACGTGCACTGTGTGGGTTGCGAGAAGCTGGGCCCCAGGAACAGAAAACAGGCTGCTTTCTCTAACTCTGAAGCATGTTGCAGCAGGTTAGTGATATTGTTAACCCTCCAATAGGGCAGGCCTGGCCGTGTTAATTATAGAAAGGGGAAATTGGGAGGGAAAACTCATTTTTATTTTAATTGTATATGTGATGGGTTTGGTCACAGAGACCCCTTGGAACTGTCACCTGATATGCTGAAATAAACCTCTGAGCCTGTTGTCCCTGCCAGCTTCCAGAACCCTGTCTTGTTGAGCCAGACACGCTAGCCTGCTGCAACACAGACCCAGGTCTGAACCACGTCCCTCAAAGCTGCAGACTTAACTGAAAACAGCTCAGCAGGTTACCTGTCTCCAGCACCCAGATACTCAGTTCCCAATGGGGTCCAAACCGCAAATAAATCCGATTTACTCTGTATAAAGCTTATACAGGGTAAATTCCTGTCACATGTCACTGTAAGACCTCTAGTCTCCATTCTTCCTGGGTTGCCCCACTCGTACACAGGAAGGTTTGCAGGTAAATAAACCATTTACAACCAATTGTCCTAGTCAATGGGAGCCAAATCAAGATTCTAAAACCACTATTAATGGCCAACACTTTGCATAATTACAATAGGACCTCAGAGTTATACTTCATATTTCTAGCTTCAGATACAAGAATGGTACATGCATACAAATAGGAGGAATATATAAAGTAGGTTATAACCTTTGTTATGATACCTTACAAGAGACCTTTTGCATAAAGCATATTCCAGTTACATCATATTCACACTCATAAGCGTATTTCCATAAAATAAATGGAGTGCAACATGGCAATATACTTTGAATGTTGTTTGATTTTAGTCAAACTGTTTTAATTAAATTGACTCAGCTGGTATGATTCACCGACTTTTATTTAAATGTGATAATGGGGAAAGAGTCATTTGTATTTTGCTATTCTCAGTTTTGTATTTTCTTGTAACAGGGCTTTTAAAAAAAATCTATATACTTAACTGAGTGGCTGGTTAATTGGCTAGTTGACTAGCTAACAGTGATTTCAACATAGGAGGAGGAAGAGTCTGCATAGATTTCAGCTGAAGATTTCTATAAGCAAGTGGGGGGAAGATGTTGCTTTTTGACTCAGCAGACTACAGATTTGGTGATCAAGGACTCTAACGGAGACTCAGGTGAACTCAACCTGAGCTTTTGGGAACTCAGAGTTTCTTCTCACTATGTTTCTGTGGGGCCTGACCTGTTTAGATTTAATTTGTTTTTTATTTGTGTTATGTATAACTGTGAAGATAATGTATGTGGCTTATGAAGTAGCCATGTTATGTTGTAGAAAATTAAGTTGTAGTTATTAGTTATTATGTTTCTTTATCATTTGATTTTATAAAATTGGTTCTTAAAAATTAAGTTAATTCCTTTTGTTCTTTTTGGGACTTGAATGTGGAAAGGTTGACCCTGTGTAATCCTTGCTGAAAATCCTTAGAGACTGAATTCTGGTCTCCAGGTGCTTTTCCATGGGAAATGGGGGGTTTTAGACACTGGGTAAGGGCAATAAAATAATCTCTAGCCCACCCAAAGGTTACACTTACACATTACATAACCAATTACACTCTTATTTTTCACTGCTGCTTGGCACAGTGCCATTTTATTCCAAACAAATTATTGGGGATATGTATTATTGGCTCTATTATTTTTGCGTAAGGTGTATTTTAAGTAGTAGTGGTCATTTGGCCTTTGAAATTAAGGAAAAATAATGTAATTTGACTTAATGGAAATCAAATGTAAGAAATGGTATAAAATGGAATGAAGGAACATTTAGACTGCATATACGTAAAATACAATTATTAGTCTGTATAATAGCCATCAGATAGAAGAGGTGTCTGGTTCTGTAATATGATTTATTTTGGAGTAAATCAGACAAATTTGAATATGCTATATAAACTGTTATTGTATTGACATGGTATAAAAAAAGAGAGTGATATATACTAAAATGGCTGCTTCACTTATTCATTCAATGATTCTATCTGGGGCTGTAGCGAAGGCATTCACTACAATGATATTTGCAGATCTGCCACTTGTTGTGTGACTCTGGGCAAGTCACAGCTCTCTCTCTCTGCTTCAGTTCCCCATCTATAAAATAGAGAACGTAACTCTGTCTCTCACTAAGGATATGTTTACACAGCAAAAGCTGTGCACAGGCTAGCCTACCGAATCTAGCTTGACTCCAGCTAGTATAAGTAACAATAGCAATGAAGACTGAACAACATGGGTCATACGTGCCCGGCACAGACCAGAGGTAAATACTCAACTTGCTAGCCCATGCTGTGCTGGCTTCAAGCTAGCCTGTGCACAGCTTCTGTTGTATAGGCGTGCCCTACGGGTGTTGTGAAAGTACATTCATGTATAAAGCAACAAAGAGTCCCGTGGCACCTTATAGACTAACAGACGTATTGGCGCATAAGCTTTTGTGGGTGAATACCCACTTCGTCAGACGCATGTGGTGGAAATTTCCAGAGGGAGGTATAAATATGCAGGCAAGAATCAGCTGTATGGAGTGGAAATCCATCAACTTCATGAAGAAACTTGCACAAGTACAGACAGATATCATCTTCCTTTCCAAATGCAAATGGATGGACATCATACCAAATGGACTGAAGGTGCTTCCCTTGGTGTTCACACCTCAGCTGCTAGAAGAGGGCCTCATCCTCCCTGATTGAACTAACCTCGTTCTCCAGACTGATTCTTGCCTGCATATTTAAACCTGCCTCTGGAAATTTCCATTCCATGCATCTGACGAAGCGGGTATTCACCCACGAAAGCTTATGCTCCAATACTTCTGTTAGTCTATAAGATGCCAGAGGATTCTTTGTTGTTTTTTTACAGATCCAGACTAACATGGCTATCCCTCTGATACTTTCATGTATGTTTTAGAAGTGCTCAAATACTAGAGTAATGAGCGGAAGAATAAAGCATATAAACAAATAGCAAACTTTTAACTCAATCCAATTTTCAAGAGGATTTCTTAATACTGTTATTAAAAATCATGAGCACAGCCTTAGTTTTCCAAACGTGCCCCTGAAAGTACACGAAGGAAGTTGAGCTTTATCTAAATAGCCACACTTATTTGTGAGCAGTTCAAATTATATACATAACCCTCTGCCGTGTTAGGTTTATGAGCAATTCAAAGCAGATCACAGGTTGCATAGTAAAATAAAATGTGTACTATTATAACTAAACAAAGCTTACCTTATTCAAGTCAAAGGTATTAAACACTTGATCAACATATGTGTCTGCCTGTGGATTCAGACCATGCAGATCCAGAAGTGTCTTGAATTCATAGAGACTAAGTTGCCCAGATGGGCACTCTCTCATAAATTTGGTTGTACCATTGATGGATCTCTGGAGCATTGATATCATCTGCTGCTGATGCACCGGCTCCCATAGTATCTCACAATGAGTATCTTTTTTTCAGTGTTTATTCATAAACTTATGTTTCTCAACTTCAGTGGCTTGCACCCAACTAAAATTCAAACACAATCCCTGCCCCTAAAGAGCTAATGTAAACCTCTTATGAGACAGAGCCGATACAAGCCAATTAAAAATAGAAACCTAAGTGAGATTACCTTCAATACCCAGTTTTAAACCAGAAAGGTTTTGTAACATGTTTAAAGTCAAAGCTAATAGGGATACTTAAAAGATTGTTTCTTCAGATTCCCAAGGATGTGATTCTATCCAGTAGGTTTTTTCCACTGATAGTTAAGGCAACTATTAGCAAAAATGTTAGCATATCCTCAAACTGGTTGTCTTTAAACTGTACGGTAACTATTAATGACACACAAAAGTCTGATCCCTAAATGGTTGTAACTAATGGCTACAATTCATGTTGTAACTAAGAAGGAAAAGGTCAGGAATTAACGGGCATGTGTGATGCGAGGGAGAACTCAGACAGCAAAGCTGTGGGTGAGTGGAGCCTTTTCTAAACCAAAGTTCTGGTGGACTCCCTCCCGATGTGCTTCCTGAGTAGTGCTCAGAACCCAATTTCTTTGACTTCTAGTCTTCTAACACTGATGGATTTAAATAAATCCAACACTCTGCCCTGGTTTTATTCCAGGTCTCAGACATATAGTGGTGCTTGTATGTTACCTCCATCATAATTTGCTTATACAGTTTTGTATAGGACATGCACAAAAAGTGCTACATCCTTTAAAGGGATCCTGAAACAGATATTACATTATACTGGAATGGTATTTCATATACTTAGCAATAGCTAAAAAGCCTGTAAACATCAGTTTAAAATATATGGGGGAAAATGGATTTTGTAGTTCAGTAAAGGACTGTCTCACCTCTATGGAGAGACTGCAACAGAATATAATAAATGTAAAATAGAGAACGTAATTCTGTCTCTCACTAAGGGTATGTTAGTTATGTTAGTTAGTATGTTAATAGCTGATAGTATAACTGATGGAAAAAGCTGGTGGTTTTATGGAATGCAATGGGGGCTAAAGGGATCCTGAAACAGATATTACATTATACTGCAATGGTATTTCATATACTTAGCAATAGCTAAAAAGCCTGTAAACATCAGCTTAAAATATATGGGGGAAAATGGATTTTGTAGTTCAGTAAAGGACTGTCTCACCTCTATGGAGAGACTGCAACAGAATATAATAAATGTAAAATAGAGAACGTAATTCTGTCTCTCACTAAGGGTATGTTAGTTAGTATGTTAATAGCTGATAGTATAACTGATGGAAAAAGCTGGTGGTTTTATGGAATGCAATGGGGGCTAAAATTTATAATCTTCTATAGTTTAACAGCTTCTATTAAACCCACAGACAAAGCATTCACTGACACTGCAGCAATTCTCCAAAAATCACCTCTCCCCAAGGCCACTGGTGATAGCACATTACTACTTTTATAAACAGGAAAAAATATGAAACAATAAAAAAATAACTTCCAACTGTTTGGCTGGATTAAGGAAATATAAGAGAACACTGCCAGTTTTGAGAGAATTTAAATGATGATTTGGGATCAGGTTGTGTACGGTAAACAAAATGAAGCAATCCAAACACTGCCATCACCAGAGGCTGATGTGGCCCTAAAATGTACATTAGAAATTGCTGGATCAGTGGAGACAGCTAAAGATTAATAGATTCACAGATTCCAAGGTCACAATGGACCATTGTGCTCATCTAGTCTGACCTCCTATGCAACACAGACCATTAAACTTCCCCAAAATAATTCACAGAACAAATCTTTTTTAAAAATATCCAATCTTGATTTAAAAGTTGCCAGAGAAAGGAATCCACCCTGACCCTCAGTAAATTGTTCCAATCGTTAATTACTCTCATTGTTAAAAAATTACACCTTATTTACAGTCTGAATTTGTCTAGCTTCCACTTCCAGCTATTGGATCATGTTATACCTTTCTCTGCTAGACTGAAGAGCTCGTTATCAAATATTTGTTCCCCACATGGGTACTTATAAACTGTAATCAAGTCACCCCTTAGCCATCTCTTAGCCAAAACTAAACATATTGAGCACCTTGAGTCTATTGCAATGAGGCAGGTTTTCTAATCCTTTAATCATTCTATTGTCTCTTTTCTCCAAACCCTCTGCCATTTATCAACATCATTCTTGAATTGTGGGCACCAGAACTGGACACATTGTTCCAGCAGTGCTAAATACAGAGATAAAATAACCTCTCTACTCCTACTCGAGATCCATTATCCAAGTCTTTGTAGTGCGATGTTCCTTGATGGCCCTTCTGATTTTGATCACCGTTCTGGAAGGGCAGGGGAGAAAATTCCCATGCCTGGGTTCACAAGTTCAGAGCAAACATTTTCAAAAAGTTATAAAGCAAAATTGAGGCATTTTCTTATAGCATAGAATACAGACATTGCAAGTGAGATTGATGCATGCAGCAACTTAGAAGCATTTCAGAGAATCTAAACACTAAATACATTCTTATAAGACTAATGCCTATTCTGAGCAAAACTAACATACAGGTGAACTGATCTGGTCTCCAGCTATGAGTTTGCCAGCTATATTTCTTATTGGAAGGGGTAAATCTGGATTGATGTTGCCTGTTTCTTTCAGTAACTGCTTGGACTACAAAAGAGTTTGGTGAGAGGTGTGAATAAAAATTCTGTTCCCTGGCACAAACTATTTCTTTTCTGTCCTCTTTGGAGTGTGCGTGTGTTGGGGGGGAGGAATGCATGAGGCTGGGGTATGCCAGACCACCTTGGCAAGTTTTAAGATGACTTCATTAATGGGGAGTGGTACCTTGCTAGGCTCAATGCTCTGCAAAACGTTGAGGAGTTTGTAGTGCATAGGAATCCTTCTTACTAGGTCTTGGAATTGCAAAACACAAAAAAATCCCCCAATCCTCCACGCCACCCTCCAAGGATTTGACACCTCAGAATGCAACGATTTGGTGACTCCAAATGTTGGTGTCAGGACAGGGCATCCAGATCGTCCATCACTAGAGCCTGCCCTTGTGAAGGGCCAATTCACTCTACTTCAGAAGCCTGAAGCTCTTTCTTCAGATAATGTAGACTTGTAACTGGACCTGTTCTCTAGAGTCTCACCTGAAAATAGGAAACACTCCAAATTCTTAACACAAAGGTCAGATACTTTCCCCAGAGCTTTAATGTTGGTGTGCCTAACAAAGCACACTGGGAGGGACAAGCTTGTAAACAAAGACCTTTTCCTTGATTTACAAACGTAGCTTTTCTTAGAAAAGAAACCAATTACAGAAATACAGGTTTAACAATGGCAGGCTAATGTTAAATACTAGAACAAATGTAATACTTAGATGGCTGTAGTACTTATCTTCCTGAAAAATGCAAAGCAATCTGCACCCCAAATGGATACAGTACACAGATCACATCATCCATTACTGAGATGTAGCCACCTCTACTGTAAAATATGGCAGCATTGTAACAGGTGTGACAAAGTTCCTCCTCTGCCTTGGTGGGTCCTGCACTTTCTGGTGGATTTGCTCGCCTCGGAGGTTCACAGCAGCCCTCAGTTTGGCCACGTCTGCTAGAGGCTCAAACCTGCTGTTCACTCAGCTAACCTCATCACTGGCCAGCATGGGGGAAATGGAGAACAATCCCCATAGTCTCTGTGTCCCACCTAGTGGATCGGGGACAGGCCAGGTCCCTTTCCAAATTAGACCTTCCCTTCTGGTGTTGCTCACAGATCAGGTAACTCCTCCTGTGTCTGATCAGGAGTTGGGAGGTTTGGGGGGAACCCGGGCCCACCCTCTACTCCAGGTTCCAGCCCAGGGCCCTGTGGATTGCAGCTGTCTATAGTGCCTCCTGGAACAGCTGCATGACAGCTACAACTCCCTGGGCTACTTCCCCATGGCCTCCTCCCAGCACCTTCTTTATCCTCACCGCAGGATCTTCCCCTTGAAGCCTGATCATGCTTGTACTTCTGAGTCCTCCAGCAGCTTCTCACTCTCTGCTCCTTACACCCCCAGGTGTCCTGATTAGTCTGCCTGCCATAATTGATTTTAGTATGTTCTTAATTGGCTCCAGGTGTCTTAATTAGCCCGCCTGTCTTACTTGGTTCTAGAAGGTTCCTGATTACTCTAGTGCAGCCCCTGCTCTGGTCACTCAGGGAACAGAAAACTCTGTCTCCAGTGGCCAGAAGGTCTCCCTTCGATGACTCTGCTGTAGAGGGTAGGAGGGAGAGGGCTGCTGCTGGTCCTGCTGGGCCCTCATTGCTGCTACTGCTCCGGCTGCTCCCCTGGCTGGGCTAGACACCACCACCCACCCCCTTTCTCTGGTACCTGCTTGTTGGCTGGCTAGTAGATTTCCCCCCCACCACCCAGTTGCTCCCCAGCTCCGTGTGCAGGTGGCGGAGTCCCCCGCGGTGCGCCAGAGGCTGGTCTTGGCAGGAGTCACCAGGGTCGGAGACCTCCTGGACTACGACCGGGGAGACTGGCTGGATCCCCTGACGCTCGCTCAGCGCATGGGGCTCTCCAGCCCTCGTACCCCCCGGCGCGTACTTCAGGAGGTGAAGGCCGCTTTACTGCCCGCTGCTCGGGTTTACCTCGACCGGGTCCTGCGAGAGGGCACGCCCCGCCCACCTTCCACCCCGGGCCCTGTGGATCTTTTTATCGGGCCCCTGCCCCGTGGCCCCAATCACCCCCCTCGCCCTTTCACTGCAAGCCGGCTGCCCGATCTGCAGCCGGTTTTGTTCCAGACCGCGCCAAGAAAACATCTGTACACGCTCGTGCTCCACACGCTTCACTACCTCGCCCTCGCGTCCCGCCCCGATACGAAATGGCGGGACCTCCTGCCACCTCTCGAGGGTGAGGAGCCCCGGTGGGCCAGCCTGTATTCTGCCCTAGTCCCGAGGCCCGCCGGGGATGTCAGTTGGCGGCTCCTTCACGGGGCCGTGAGCACGGGCGTGTACTTGGCGCGGTTTACCCCTGTCCCCAACACCTGCCCCTTTTGCGGCGTGAAGGAGACCCTGGCGCATGTTTATTTAGAGTGCGCCAGGTTGCAGCCCCTGTTCCGGCTCCTCTTGGATCTCCTATTGCGTTTTTGGTTGCACTTTTCCCCTCACCTGTTTATCTATGCACTCCCCATCCGTGGCCCCACGAAGTCGCGGGATCTCCTTGTCAACCTCCTCTTAGTCCTGGCCAAACTGGCCATCTATAAAACCAGGGAGAGGAGGTTGGCCGATGGGATTTCCTGCGACTGTGGGGCCTATTTCCGCTCCTCCATCCGTTCACGCATCCGGGCGGAGTTCCTCTGGGCGGCGTCCACTGGCTCCCTTGACGCCTTCGAGGAGCAGTGGGCGTTGTCCGGGGTTCTCTGCTCGGTGTCCCCATCTGGTTCCCTTCGTTTAGCCCTATGACCTCACTCCCGCTCCTGTTTTTTTCATTAGTTGTCCCACGTACTTAGTTAGTGTCCCGGACCTGTGGATCCTCTCCTTAGGCTGGGGGGAGGTCCTTTAGCAGTGGGCGGGCTTCGCCCGCCCACTTCCTGGATACTAATAGGACCACCCAGTTGCTCCCCAGCTCCGTGTGCAGGTGGCGGAGTCCCCCGCGGTGCGCCAGAGGCTGGTCTTGGCAGGAGTCACCAGGGTCGGAGACCTCCTGGACTACGACCGGGGAGACTGGCTGGATCCCCTGACGCTCGCTCAGCGCATGGGGCTCTCCAGCCCTCGTACCCCCCGGCGCGTACTTCAGGAGGTGAAGGCCGCTTTACTGCCCGCTGCTCGGGTTTACCTCGACCGGGTCCTGCGAGAGGGCACGCCCCGCCCACCTTCCACCCCGGGCCCTGTGGATCTTTTTATCGGGCCCCTGCCCCGTGGCCCCAATCACCCCCCTCGCCCTTTCACTGCAAGCCGGCTGCCCGATCTGCAGCCGGTTTTGTTCCAGACCGCGCCAAGAAAACATCTGTACACGCTCGTGCTCCACACGCTTCACTACCTCACCCTCGCGTCCCGCCCCGATACAAAATGGCGGGACCTCCTGCCACCTCTCGAGGGTGAGGAGCCCTGGTGGGCCAGCCTGTATTCTGCCCTAGTCCCGAGGCCCGCCGGGGATGTCAGTTGGCGGCTCCTTCACGGGGCCGTGAGCACGGGCGTGTACTTGGCGCGGTTTACCCCTGTCCCCAACACCTGCCCCTTTTGCGGCGTGAAGGAGACCCGGCGCATGTTTATTTAGAGTGCGCCAGGTTGCAGCCCCTGTTCCGGCTCCTCTTGGATCTCCTATTGCATTTTTGGTTGCACTTTTCCCCTCACCTGTTTGTCTATGCACTCCCTATCCGTGGCCCCACGAAGTCGCGGGATCTCCTTGTCAACCTCCTCTTAGTCCTGGCCAAACTGGCCATCTATAAAACCAGGGAGAGGAGGTTGGCCAATGGGATTTCCTGCGACTGTGGGGCCTATTTCCGCTCCTCCGTCCGTTCACGCATCCGGGGGGAGTTCCTCTGGGCGGCGTCCACTGGCTCCCTTGACGCCTTTGAGGAGCAGTGGGCGTTGTCCGGGGTTCTCTGCTCGGTGTCCCCATCTGGTTCCCTTCGTTTAGCCCTATGACCTCACTCCCGCTCCTGTTTTTTTCATTAGTTGTCCCACGTACTTAGTTAGTGTCCCGGACCTGTGGATCCTCTCCTTAGGCTGGGGGGAGGTCCTTTAGCAGTGGGCGGGCTTCGCCCGCCCACTTCCTGGATACTAATAGGACCACCCAGTTGCTGCTGTTACTCCACCTACAGCCCCTTGGGGGGGGCTGCTGGCCTGCTCCCCGGAGGAGGGGAGTGAGGGACCCCAGCTCCAGCCCTTGTTGCTGAGGGCTCCACCACCACCATCTTCTGAGCGGGGTCCCTCCTGCCCGGCCACCAGACCACCGCCTGGAGCTGCTGGAGCTGCTGTGTTTGCTGCTGGGGAGCTGCTGGAGCCCCGAGGCGGAGGAGAAGGAGAAGGAGAGGACCGCCTGCTGCTGGAGGACCTCATAGAGGCTCTGAAGACCACCGTGGAGGGGGCACTAAAGGACTGAGTATTTTTTGAACTGTGCTCTTGTGGTGGGGGTTTGGACTGTGTCTGTTGGGACACCAGGGGTGTGGCGTGGAGCCTGCCCCCGGTCCATCTGTGTCCCCCTTCGCCCCCACCACCATCGTTGCCCCCTCCACCACCCCCGCTGGCTGTTTTTCCTTCTGCTTCGGCCTCCTGCCTCTGGGACTGAGCTGCTCACCTGCCTTGCCACGCCCACTTCCACCATTTGGGCCTGTAGCAGCAGCAGCCAGCTACAATTGACTTTTTGCTCAAGTGCCCGTGGGCGCACCCCCCCACCCCCACCCCTTGGTCTGGCCCCCTCTCCTTTGCCACTTTTGTCTGCCCCACCCATTTCCCATGTGGCCCTGATTGTCCTGCCCCAGCCCTGCAGCTAGCCCCGTGGTCCCTCTGCCCCGCTCCTAGCTCGCCTTTCCCCCCTCCCTGTGCTTCCCCAGCCCTGTTTAGCCCCTCCCCTCGTACGCCCATGCCCCCTTCCATGCGCTTGTGCTCTTCCCCCATTTGAGTTTGCCCTTGTTCACTGCACCCCCCTATGCTGTTAGCCCCCCTGATCCCCTAGTGCAACTAGAGGAGCCGGAATTCCCCTCTGGGTCGGTGGCCTGCCACCCTCCCGCCCCTGGGTCCTTGCTTGCTCCCCACGCCCCTCTAGCCTTCCCTTTCTGGCACCCTCCTCCCCTGCCTGCAGCCTAGCGGGGAGGGGTGGTCGCCTCCTTTCCCTCCCCTCCCCTCGCTGTTTGTCCCCCTTCCCGCTCTCGTTATGGCGGGGGACGCGGCGGGGGAGACCCCTCGCGATGCTCCCACCGCCCCTCCTCCCGAAACCCCCGTGTCCAATCCCCAAGCCTCTACCTCGACCGCCGCTGCCGGTTTACCTGCCACTGCCCCCGCTGGGGCACCGGCAACGGCGAGTATCGGGGAGACATCCGCTGCTGCCACGTCCTTCGCCCCTTCCGATTCGGAGGGAGCCCCCCAGCCGGTCGGAAAGGTCGGGGTGGGAAGAAGGGTAAGGGCCCAGCTATAAAGACCAGGCCCTCCATGGCGGGGACTACCCCCGCTGCCGTGGTCCCGCTACCGGCCGCGGCATCCCTCCCCGCTATTCCCTCTACCAGCTCCGCAGGTGTCCCTCCCCCGGCCCCCAGGGCATATGCCCAGGTGGCGGCGGCCCCCCCGCCTGCCGCTACTCCTCCGCCTGCCGCTTCCACTACCATCTCTAGCGGCTGGGGCCCCTTTCCCACCTTGACTAGGAAGCACGGCGTCCGTTGCCTCCTGGTGCCCGCCTCGCCCCACGTCGAAACCTATGTGAGGGCGTTGGCGAGGGTAGTGGGGCCCACGGCCATTGTGGCGGCCTCCAAAATGTACGGGAAGGTGGTCTTCTTCCTGGCGTCGGAGGCCGCCGCCCAGGAAGCGGTAGAGGCGGGTCTGGCGGTGGGGGGCGTGTTCGTGCCCCTGGAGCCCTTGGAAGACCTGGGGGTCCGCTTGGTCCTGACCTCCGTCCCTCCCTTCCTGCCCAATGCCGCCCTGCTGCCCGCCCTTTCTGCCCTGGGGCGCCCTATTTCTGTCATCAGCCCTCTCCCGTTGGGCTGCAAGGACCCCGCCCTCCGTCACGTCCTCTCGTTCCGCCGGCAAGTGCAGCTTCAACTGCCGCCGGCGGCACGTGACGGAGAGGCGCTCGAGGGGTCCTTTGTGGTCCCCTACCAGGGAGCCCGCTACCGGGTGCATTATTCAACGGGGGAGGCCCGGTGCTACCTCTGCCGGGCGATGGGGCACGTCCGGAGGGACTGCCCCTTGGCCCGGCACGGAGGAGCGTCCGGGACCCCCGAGCCCCGGTATGGCGCCGGCCCCGTCACCGCCAGTGCCCCTAGCTGCCCAGCACCTGACGCTGCCCCTCCTCCTTCTCAGTCCACCGCTGTGGAGGAGGGTGCGGCGGAGATAACGCCGGGCGTGGGAGAGGGCCCGCCCCAGGGAGACTCCTCCCTCGTTCCTGTTGCCCCTCCGTTGTCTCCCCGAGTCCCTAAGTCGCTGCCCTTGCCCCCAGACCTGACCCCTGTTAGCCAGCCCCCGGATGATGCCATGGAGGGCTGGTCCTTAGTGCAGGGGAAGCGGGGCAAGCGGAAGGCTCCGGTCCCATTACATCTTTCGGATTCGGAGGCCCCCCGGAAGAGCAGGAAGGGGGTCTCTGATGACGAGCCTTCCGCCTTGCCCCCCGACGACGCCCGTTTTGTGGTGCCGGCTGGGCGCGACGTGGCAGCACCGGACGGTGACGCTGCCCCTCCTCCAGGGTCCCTTCCTGAGGAAGCCCCCGAGGGAGCCCCCCTTGCCCGCTTGCCATCCGCAGCCTCTGCGAGGACTGAGGTGGGCGTCGCTTCGGGTGTTGGCGGGGAGGGCCCCGGGGTGGCGGACGGCGATCTCCCCTCCATCTACGAGGAGATCGAGGCCCTGGGTCTGACCCCGGTTACGCAGGGGGAGGACGACCCTTTACTAGCGAGCCTCAATCTGAGTGACCTCACCTCGGTCCCCCTGTCCCCGGTTTCCCCTCCCCTGACTGCCGCTTCTGCTCCTGCCTCTGGGGGTCCCCTGGGATCCTCCATCATCCCGGCTGCGGGTGGCACCCCGCTGACGGCCGCCGAGCCCATCGAGGCGACGGCCGATGCCCCGCTGCCCGGACCCGATTCCCAGGGGGTGTCCCTCTTGGGTGTGGGCCAACCGACCCCTTGCCCTACTCTTGTCCCCTCCACCTCCCGTGCTGCCATTGCCGCCCCTCGGGATACTCCCCAGGGTGCGGCCTTAGTTGTTTTTCCCTGCTCTGACCCATCTGGGGCTGCTTCTCCTTCCGCCGCCCCCTGTTGAACTGGGGAGCGGGGCGGGCCGCGTGGCGTCGGCCCATCGGATGCCACGTCGAGGGTCTGCCCCCTGCCTGCCCGCCTTGGTGGGCCACGGGGCTGTGATGGGGGCCCCGCTGGGGGACGGTTCTCGATCCGTTACCCCGCACCCCCATGCGCTGAGGGAGGAGCTGCGGGCGTTCCTTGAGGACGTCCGTGGCTCCCGTAACAAAGTCCAACTCGCGCTCCAGCGGTGGGGGGATTTCCATCTAATCCTCCGGGCCGCAAAGGCCCTCATAGGGGAGGGTAAGGGGACCGGGAAGCAGGCCGCCGCGGCCTACCGGCGGGTCTGCTTCTTCCGTGACTCTCTACTCACCCACGGGTTTGGTCACGGATTGCTGCGCGGCCCGACGGAGGCCGTGGGCGTGTCTGCCGGCGAGGATCCCCCCCAACACTCCTCATGGCGACGATCATCTTTGCCACTTTGAACGCCCGGGGCTGTAGGATGGGTCTCCGCAGGAGCCAGGTGCTCTCCTTCCTTCGGGACGGAGGGTACTCTGTGGTTTTCCTGCAGGAGACCCATACGGATCCGGCCGCTGAAGCTAGCTGGCGGCTGGAGTGGGGGGACAGGGTCTACTTTAGCCACCTCTCGGTTCGCTCGGCGGGAGTGGCGACCCTGTTCTCCCCCGACCTACGGCCCGAGGTGCTGGGGGTCGCCGAGGCTGTGCCGGGCCGCCTGCTGCACCTCCGGGTCCGCATGGAGGGGCTTGTGGTTAATCTCGTCAACGTCTACGCCCCGACATCGGGCCCGGAGAGGTTGCATTTTTATCGGCAGGCGTCCGCCTTCCTCGGCTCCCTGGATCCTCATGAGTGCCTGGTCCTGGGCGGGGACTTTAACACCACCCTTGAGGAACGGGACCGCTCGGGGACCGAGCAGTGCCCGGCCGCAGCGGACGTCCTCCGGGAGATCGTCGAACACCACTCCCTGGTGGACGTCTGGCGCGACCACCACCCGGACGACGTCTCGACTTTCACCTTCGTCCGGGTGGAGGCCCATCGGTCGCGCCACTCCCGGCTGGACCGCATTTATCTGTCACGTTTCCACCTTTCACGAGCCCACTCCTCCAGCGTTCGGCCGGCCCCCTTTTCTGATCACCACCTTGCCACCGTGACGGCCTCTCTCTGCGCGGAGAGGCCGGGGCCGGCCTACTGGCATTTTAATAATAGTTTGCTGGAGGACGTGGGCTTCGTGGCGTCCTTCCGGGAGTTCTGGCTGGCCTGGCGAGGGCAGAGACGCGCCTTTCCCTCGGCGCGGCGATGGTGGGACCTGGGGAAGGTGCGCGCCCGGCTCTTCTGCCGCGACTACACCCGGGGCGCCAGCCGACGGAGGGATGCGGCGATAGAGCAGTTGGAACGGGAGGTTTTGAAGCTGGAGAGGCGTCTGGCCGCCAGCCCCGAGGATCCATCCCTCTGCGGAGCGTGCCGGGAGAAGCGGGAGGAGCTCCGGGCCCTCGAGGATCATCGAGCCCGGGGTGCCTTTGTTCGATCCCGCATCCGCCTCCTTCGGGAGATGGATCGCGGCTCCCGCTTCTTCTACGCCCTGGAGAAAAGGAGGGGGGCCAAAAAGCACGTCACCTGCCTCCTGGCGGAGGACGGCACCCCCCTCACGGATCCGGCGGAGATCTGCGGGAGGGCCAGGGCCTTCTACGCGGCTCTTTTCTCCCCGGATCCGACCGATCCTAACGCTTGCAAAGTGCTCTGGGACGGACTCCCGACGGTCAGCGCGGGCGACCGGGACCGGCTAGAGCTGCCTCTCACTCTGGCCGAGTTCTCGGAAGCCCTCCGTCGCATGCCCACCAATAAATCTCCGGGCATGGACGGGCTGACCGTGGAGTTCTACCGCGTGTTCTGGGACGTCCTCGGCCCAGACCTAGTCACCGTCTGGGCCGAGTCTTTGCGGAGCGGGGTCCTCCCTCTTTCGTGCAGGCGAGCCGTGCTCGCCTTATTGCCGAAGAGGGGGGACCTCCGCGATTTACGGAATTGGCGTCCCATCTCGCTCCTCAGCACGGACTATAAAATCGTTGCGAAGGCCATTTCGATTCGGCTAGGGTCCGTGCTGGCGGACGTGGTCCACCCGGACCAGACCTACACCGTCCCGGGCCGCACGATCTTTGATAACTTGTATCTGGTCCGGGACCTTCTGGAATTAGGGTGTAGGGATGGTCTGTCGTTCGCCCTCCTGTCCCTGGATCAGGAGAAGGCGTTCGACAGGGTGGATCACGGGTATCTCCTGGGCACTCTGCAAGCGTTAGGCTTCGGACCCCAGTTTGTGGGTTTTCTCCAGGTGCTGTACACTTCCGCGGAGTGTCTGGTCAGGCTCAACTGGACCCTGACCGAGCCGGTCAGCTTCGGGCGAGGAGTGCGGCAGGGGTGCCCACTCTCGGGTCAGCTGTACGCTCTGGCGATCGAGCCCTTCCTCTGTCTCCTCCGTCGGAGGTTGACGGGGTTGGTGCTCCGGGAGCCAGAGCTGCGGCTGGTCCTGTCGGCGTACGCCGACGATGTGCTCCTCGTGGTCCAGGACCCGGGCGACTTGGCGCGGGTGGAGGCTTGCCAGGCCATTTATTCGGCGGCCTCCTCCGCCCGGGTCAACTGGGTCAAGAGCTCTGGCCTGGTGGTAGGGGACGGGTGGCAGGCGAGCTCCCTCCCACCCGCGCTTCAGGCCATCCGGTGGAGCGCGGGTCCGCTGCTCTATCTCGGCGTTTACCTTTCTGCCACGCATCCGTCTCCGCCGGAGAACTGGCATGGTTTAGAGGGCGGGGTGAGGGCGCGGCTCCAGAAATGGACAGGACTACTCCGGTGCCTCTCTCTTCGAGGGAGGGCGCTGGTGCTAAATCAATTAGTCCTGTCCATGCTCTGGTACCGGCTCAACACCCTGGTCCCGGCCCCGGATTTCCTGGCCAACCTCCGGACGGCGGTTCTGGAGTTCTTCTGGCCAGGAACGCACTGGGTCTCTGCAGGGGTCCTCCACCTGCCCCTGGAGGAGGGGGGGCAGGGCCTGAAGTGCCTGCGCACTCAGGTCCACGTCTTCCGCCTCCAGGCCCTGCAGAGGCTCCTGTACGGTGTGGGTAGTCCGGCGTGGAGCGTCTTGGCGCACACCTTCCTCCGCCGCTTCGAGGGCTCCGATACGACCGGCAGCTCTTTTCTCTCCATCCGAGTGGTCTTCCGCGAGACCTCTCTGGGCTGCCGGTCTTCTACCAAGACCTCCTCCGGACCTGGAAGCTCTTTTCAACGACCAGGTCCGTGGCGGCCACCGTGGGGGTTGATCTCCTCGCGGAGCCCCTGCTACACAACCCCCAGCTCCGTGTGCAGGTGGCGGAGTCCCCAGCGGTGCGCCAGAGGCTGGTCTTGGCAGAAGTCACCAGGGTCGGAGACCTCCTGGACTACGACCGGGGAGACTGGCTGGATCCCCTGACGCTCGCTCAGCGCATGGGGCTCTCCAGCCCTCGTACCCCCCGGCGCGTACTTCAGGAGGTGAAGGCCGCTTTACTGCCCGCTGCTCGGGTTTACCTCGACCGGGTCCTGCGAGAGGGCACGCCCCGCCCACCTTCCACCCCGGGCCCTGTGGATCTTTTTATCGGGCCCTTGCCCCGTGGCCCCAATCACCCCCCTCGCCCTTTCACTGCAAGCCGGCTGCCCGATCTGCAGCCGGTTTTGTTCCAGACCGCGCCAAGAAAACATCTGTACACGCTCGTGCTCCACACGCTTCACTACCTCGCCCTCGCGTCCCGCCCCGATACGAAGTGGCGGGACCTCCTGCCACCTCTCGAGGGTGAGGAGCCCCGGTGGGCCAGCCTGTATTCTGCCCTAGTCCCGAGGCCCGCCGGGGATGTCAGTTGGCGGCTCCTTCACGGGGCCGTGAGCACGGGCGTGTACTTGGCGCGGTTTACCCCTGTCCCCAACACCTGCCCCTTTTGCGGCGTGAAGGAGACCCTGGCGCATGTTTATTTAGAGTGTGCCAGGTTGCAGCCCCTGTTCCGGCTCCTCTTGGCTCTCCTCTTACGTTTTTGGTTGCACTTTTCCCCTCACCTGTTTATCTATGCACTCCCCATCCGTGGCCCCACGAAGTCGCGGGATCTCCTTGTCAACCTCCTCTTGGCCCTGGCCAAACTGGCCATCTACAAAACCAGGGAGAGGAGGTTGGCCGACGGGATTTCCTGTGACTGTGGGGCCTATTTCCGATCCTCTGTCCGTTCACGCATCCGGGCAGAGTTCCTCTGGGCGGCGTCCACTGGCTCCCTTGACGCCTTCGAGGAGCAGTGGGCGTTGTCCGGGGTTCTCTGCTCGGTGTCCCCATCTGGTTCCCTTCGTTTAGCCCTATGACCTCACTCCCGCTCCTGTTTTTTTTCATTAGTTGTCCCACGTACTTAGTTAGTGTCCCGGACCTGTGGATCCTCTCCTTAGGCTGGGGGGAGGTCCTTTAGCAGTGGGCGGGCTTCGCCCGCCCACTTCCTGGATACTAATAGGACCACCCAGTTGCTCCCCAGCTCCGTGTGCAGGTGGCGGAGTCCCCCGCGGTGCGCCAGAGGCTGGTCTTGGCAGGAGTCACCAGGGTCGGAGACCTCCTGGACTACGACCGGGGAGACTGGCTGGATCCCCTGACGCTCGCTCAGCGCATGGGGCTCTCCAGCCCTCGTACCCCCCGGCGCGTACTTCAGGAGGTGAAGGCCGCTTTACTGCCCGCTGCTCGGGTTTACCTCGACCGGGTCCTGCGAGAGGGCACGCCCCGCCCACCTTCCACCCCGGGCCCTGTGGATCTTTTTATCGGGCCCCTGCCCCGTGGCCCCAATCACCCCCCTCGCCCTTTCACTGCAAGCCGGCTGCCCGATCTGCAGCCGGTTTTGTTCCAGACCGCGCCAAGAAAACATCTGTACACGCTCGTGCTCCACACGCTTCACTACCTCGCCCTCGCGTCCCGCCCCGATACGAAATGGCGGGACCTCCTGCCACCTCTCGAGGGTGAGGAGCCCCGGTGGGCCAGCCTGTATTCTGCCCTAGTCCCGAGGCCCGCCGGGGATGTCAGTTGGCGGCTCCTTCACGGGGCCGTGAGCACGGGCGTGTACTTGGCGCGGTTTACCCCTGTCCCCAACACCTGCCCCTTTTGCGGCGTGAAGGAGACCCTGGCGCATGTTTATTTAGAGTGCGCCAGGTTGCAGCCCCTGTTCCGGCTCCTCTTGGATCTCCTATTGCGTTTTTGGTTGCACTTTTCCCCTCACCTGTTTATCTATGCACTCCCCATCCGTGGCCCCACGAAGTCGCGGGATCTCCTTGTCAACCTCCTCTTAGTCCTGGCCAAACTGGCCATCTATAAAACCAGGGAGAGGAGGTTGGCCGATGGGATTTCCTGCGACTGTGGGGCCTATTTCCGCTCCTCCATCCGTTCACGCATCCGGGCGGAGTTCCTCTGGGCGGCGTCCACTGGCTCCCTTGACGCCTTCGAGGAGCAGTGGGCGTTGTCCGGGGTTCTCTGCTCGGTGTCCCCATCTGGTTCCCTTCGTTTAGCCCTATGACCTCACCCCCGCTCCTGTTTTTTTCATTAGTTGTCCCACGTACTTAGTTAGTGTCCCGGACCTGTGGATCCTCTCCTTAGGCTGGGGGGAGGTCCTTTAGCAGTGGGCGGGCTTCGCCCGCCCACTTCCTGGATACTAATAGGACCACCCAGTTGCTCCCCAGCTCCGTGTGCAGGTGGCGGAGTCCCCCGCGGTGCGCCAGAGGCTGGTCTTGGCAGGAGTCACCAGGGTCGGAGACCTCCTGGACTACGACCGGGGAGACTGGCTGGATCCCCTGACGCTCGCTCAGCGCATGGGGCTCTCCAGCCCTCGTACCCCCCGGCGCGTACTTCAGGAGGTGAAGGCCGCTTTACTGCCCGCTGCTCGGGTTTACCTCGACCGGGTCCTGCGAGAGGGCACGCCCCGCCCACCTTCCACCCCGGGCCCTGTGGATCTTTTTATCGGGCCCCTGCCCCGTGGCCCCAATCACCCCCCTCGCCCTTTCACTGCAAGCCGGCTGCCCGATCTGCAGCCGGTTTTGTTCCAGACCGCGCCAAGAAAACATCTGTACACGCTCGTGCTCCACACGCTTCACTACCTCACCCTCGCGTCCCGCCCCGATACAAAATGGCGGGACCTCCTGCCACCTCTCGAGGGTGAGGAGCCCTGGTGGGCCAGCCTGTATTCTGCCCTAGTCCCGAGGCCCGCCGGGGATGTCAGTTGGCGGCTCCTTCACGGGGCCGTGAGCACGGGCGTGTACTTGGCGCGGTTTACCCCTGTCCCCAACACCTGCCCCTTTTGCGGCGTGAAGGAGACCCGGCGCATGTTTATTTAGAGTGCGCCAGGTTGCAGCCCCTGTTCCGGCTCCTCTTGGATCTCCTATTGCATTTTTGGTTGCACTTTTCCCCTCACCTGTTTGTCTATGCACTCCCTATCCGTGGCCCCACGAAGTCGCGGGATCTCCTTGTCAACCTCCTCTTAGTCCTGGCCAAACTGGCCATCTATAAAACCAGGGAGAGGAGGTTGGCCAATGGGATTTCCTGCGACTGTGGGGCCTATTTCCGCTCCTCCGTCCGTTCACGCATCCGGGGGGAGTTCCTCTGGGCGGCGTCCACTGGCTCCCTTGACGCCTTTGAGGAGCAGTGGGCGTTGTCCGGGGTTCTCTGCTCGGTGTCCCCATCTGGTTCCCTTCGTTTAGCCCTATGACCTCACTCCCGCTCCTGTTTTTTTCATTAGTTGTCCCACGTACTTAGTTAGTGTCCCGGACCTGTGGATCCTCTCCTTAGGCTGGGGGGAGGTCCTTTAGCAGTGGGCGGGCTTCGCCCGCCCACTTCCTGGATACTAATAGGACCACCCAGTTGCTGCTGTTACTCCACCTACAGCCCCTTGGGGGGGGCTGCTGGCCTGCTCCCCGGAGGAGGGGAGTGAGGGACCCCAGCTCCAGCCCTTGTTGCTGAGGGCTCCACCACCACCATCTTCTGAGCGGGGTCCCTCCTGCCCGGCCACCAGACCACCGCCTGGAGCTGCTGGAGCTGCTGTGTTTGCTGCTGGGGAGCTGCTGGAGCCCCGAGGCGGAGGAGAAGGAGAAGGAGAGGACCGCCTGCTGCTGGAGGACCTCATAGAGGCTCTGAAGACCACCGTGGAGGGGGCACTAAAGGACTGAGTATTTTTTGAACTGTGCTCTTGTGGTGGGGGTTTGGACTGTGTCTGTTGGGACACCAGGGGTGTGGCGTGGAGCCTGCCCCCGGTCCATCTGTGTCCCCCTTCGCCCCCACCACCATCGTTGCCCCCTCCACCACCCCCGCTGGCTGTTTTTCCTTCTGCTTCGGCCTCCTGCCTCTGGGACTGAGCTGCTCACCTGCCTTGCCACGCCCACTTCCACCATTTGGGCCTGTAGCAGCAGCAGCCAGCTACAATTGACTTTTTGCTCAAGTGCCCGTGGGCGCACCCCCCCACCCCCACCCCTTGGTCTGGCCCCCTCTCCTTTGCCACTTTTGTCTGCCCCACCCATTTCCCATGTGGCCCTGATTGTCCTGCCCCAGCCCTGCAGCTAGCCCCGTGGTCCCTCTGCCCCGCCCCGCTCCTAGCTCGCCTTTCCCCCCTCCCTGTGCTTCCCCAGCCCTGTTTAGCCCCTCCCCTCGTACGCCCATGCCCCCTTCCATGCGCTTGTGCTCTTCCCCCATTTGAGTTTGCCCTTGTTCACTGCACCCCCCTATGCTGTTAGCCCCCCTGATCCCCTAGTGCAACTAGAGGAGCCGGAATTCCCCTCTGGGTCGGTGGCCTGCCACCCTCCCGCCCCTGGGTCCTTGCTTGCTCCCCACGCCCCTCTAGCCTTCCCTTTCTGGCACCCTCCTCCCCTGCCTGCAGCCTAGCGGGGAGGGGTGGTCGCCTCCTTTCCCTCCCCTCCCCTCGCTGTTTGTCCCCCTTCCCGCTCTCGTTATGGCGGGGGACGCGGCGGGGGAGACCCCTCGCGATGCTCCCACCGCCCCTCCTCCCGAAACCCCCGTGTCCAATCCCCAAGCCTCTACCTCGACCGCCGCTGCCGGTTTACCTGCCACTGCCCCCGCTGGGGCACCGGCACCGGCGTGTATCGGGGAGACGTCCGCTGCTGCCACGTCCTTCGCCCCTTCCGATTCGGAGGGAGCCCCCCCAGCCGGTCGGAAAGGTCGGGGTGGGAAGAAGGGTAAGGGCCCAGCTATAAAGACCAGGCCCTCCATGGCGGGGACTACCCCCGCTGCCGTGGTCCCGCTACCGGCCGCGGCATCCCTCCCCGCTGTTCCCTCTACCAGCTCCGCAGGTGTCCCTCCCCCGGCCCCCAGGGGATATGCCCAGGTGGCGGCGGCCCCCCCGCCTGCCGCTACTTCTCCGCCTGCCGCTTCCACTACCATCTTTAGCGGCCGGGGCCCCTTCCCCACCTTGACTAGGAAGCACGGCGTCCGTTGCCTCCTGGTGCCCGCCTCGCCCCACGTCGAAACCTATGTGAGGGCGTTGGCGAGGGTAGTGGGGCCCACAGCCATTGTGGCGGCCTCCAAAATGTACGGGAAGGTGGTCTTCTTCCTGGCGTCGGAGGCCGCCGCCCAGGAAGCGGTAGAGACGGGTCTGGCGGTGGGGGGCGTGTTTGTGCCCCTGGAGCCCTTGGAAGACCTGGGGGTCCGCTTGGTCCTGACCTCCGTCCCTCCCTTCCTGCCCAATGCCGCCCTGCTGCCCGCCCTTTCTGCCCTGGGTCGCCCTATTTCTGTCATCAGCCCTCTCCCGTTGGGCTGCAAGGACCCCGCCCTCCGTCACGTCCTCTCGTTCCGCCGGCAAGTGCAGCTTCAACTGCCGCCGGCGGCACGTGACGGAGAGGCGCTCGAGGGGTCCTTTGTGGTCCCCTACCAGGGAGCCCGCTACCGGGTGCATTATTCAACGGGGGAGGCCCGGTGCTACCTCTGCCGGGCGATGGGGCACGTCCGGAGGGACTGCCCCTTGGCCCGGCACGGAGGAGCGTCCGGGACCCCCGAGCCCCGGTATGGCGCTGGCCCCGTCACCGCCAGTGCCCCAAGCTGCCCAGCACCTGACGCTGCCCCTCCTCCTTCTCAGTCCACCGCTGTGGAAGAGGGTGCGGCGGAGATAACGCCGGGCGTGGGAGAGGGCCCGCCCCAGGGAGACTTTTCCCTCGTTCCTGTTGCCCCTCCGTTGCCTCCCCGAGTCCCTAAGCCGCTGCCCTTGCCCCCAGACCTGACCCCTGTTAGCCAGCCCCCGGATGATGCCATGGAGGGCTGGTCCTTAGTGCAGGGGAAGCGGGGCAAGCGGAAGGCTCCGGTCCCATTACATCTTTCGGATTCGGAGGCCCCCCGGAAGAGCAGGAAGGGGGTCTCTGATGACGAGCCTTCCGCCTTGCCCCCCGACGACGCCCGTTTTGTGGTGCCGGCTGGGCGCGACGTGGCAGCACCGGACGGTGACGCTGCCCCTCCTCCAGGGTCCCTTCCTGAGGAAGCCCCCGAGGGAGCCCCCCTTGCCCGCTTGCCATCCGCAGCCTCCGCGAGGACTGAGGTGGGCGTCGCTTCGGGTGCTGGCGGGGAGGGCCCCGGGGTGGCGGATGGCGATCTCCCCTCCATCTATGAGGAGATCGAGGCCCTGGGTCTGACCCCGGTTACGCAGGGGGAGGACGACCCTTTACTAGCGGGCCTCGATCTGAGTGACCTCACCTCGGTCCCCCTGTCCCCGGTTTCCCCTCCCCTGACTGCCGCTTCTGCTCCTGCCTCTGAGGGTCCCCTGGGATCCTCCATCATCCCGGCTGCGGGTGGCACCCCGCTGACGGCCACCGAGCCCATCGAGGCGACGGCCGATGCCCCGCTGCCCGGACCCGATTCCCAGGGGGTGTCCCTCTTGGGTGTGGGCCAACCGACCCCTTGCCCTACTCTTGTCCCCTCCACCTCCCGTGATGCCATTGCCGCCCCTCGGGATACTCCCCAGGGTGCGGCCTTAGTTGTTTTTCCCTGCTCTGACCCATCAGGGGCTGCTGCTCTCCTTCCGCCGCTCCCTGTTGAACTGGGGAGCGGGGCGGGCCGCGTGGCGTCGGCCCATCGGACGCCACGTCGAGGGTCTGCCCCCTGCCTGCCCGCCTTGGTGGGCCACGGGGCTGTGATGGGGGCCCCGCTGGGGGACGGTCATCGATCCGTTACCCCGCCCCCCATGCGCTGAGGGAGGAGCTGCGGGCGTTCCTTGAGGACGTCCGTGGCTCCCGTAACAAAGTCCAACTCGCGCTCCAGCGGTGGGGGGATTTCCATCTAATCCTCCGGGCCGCAAAGGCCCTCATAGGGGAGGGTAAGGGGACCGGGAAGCAGGCCGCCGCGATCTACCGGCGGGTCTGCCTCTTCCGTGACTCTCTCCTCACCCACGGGTTTGGTCACGGATTGCTGCGCGGCCCGACGGAGGCCGTGGGCGTGTCTGCCAGCGAGGATCCCCCCCAGCACTCCTCATGGCGACGATCATCTTTGCCACTTTGAACGCCCGGGGCTGTAGGATGGGTCTCCGCAGGAGCCAGGTGCTCTCCTTCCTTCGGGTCGGGGGGTACTCTGTGGTTTTCCTGCAGGAGACCCATACGGATCCGGCCGCTGAAGCTAGCTGGCGGCTGGAGTGGGGGGACAGGGTCTACTTTAGCCACCTCTCGGTTCGCTCGGCGGGAGTGGCGACCCTGTTCTCCCCCGACCTACGGCCCGAGGTGCTGGGGGTCGCCGAGGCTGTGCCGGGCCGCCTGCTGCACCTCCGGGTCCGCATGGAGGGGCTTGTGGTTAATCTCGTCAACGTCTATGCCCCGACATCGGGCCCGGAGAGGTTGCGTTTTTATCGGCAGGCGTCCGCCTTCCTCGGCTCCCTGGATCCTCGTGAGTGCCTGGTCCTGGGCGGGGACTTTAACACCACCCTCGAGGAACGGGACCGCTCGGGGACCGAGCAGTGCCCGGCCGCAGCGGACGTCCTCCGGGAGATCGTCGAACGCCACTCCCTGGTGGACGTCTGGCGCGACCACCACCCGGACGACGTCTCGACTTTCACCTTCGTCCGGGTGGAGGCCCATCGGTCGCGCCACTCCCGGCTGGACCGCATTTATTTGTCGCGTTTCCACCTTTCACGAGCCCACTCCTCCAGCGTTCGGCCGGCCCCCTTCTCTGATCACCATCTTGCCACCGTGACGGCCTCTCTCTACGCGGAGAGGCCGGGGCCGGCCTACTGGCATTTTAATAATAGTTTGCTGGAGGACGTGGGCTTCGTGGCGTCCTTCCGGGAGTTCTGGCTGGCCTGGCGAGGGCAGAGACGCGCCTTTCCCTCGGCGCGGCGATGGTGGGACCTGAGGAAGGTGCGCGCCCGGCTCTTCTGCCGCGACTACACCCAGGGAGCCAGCCGACGGAGGGATGCGGCGATAGAGCAGTTGGAACGGGAGGTTTTGAAGCTGGAGAGGCGTCTGGCCGCCAGCCCCGAGGATCCATCCCTCTGCGGAGCGTGCCGGGAGAAGCGGGAGGAGCTCCGGGCCCTCGAGGATCATCGAGCCCGGGGTGCCTTTGTTCGATCCCGCATCCGCCTCCTTCGGGAGATGGATCGCGGCTCCCGCTTCTTCTACGCCCTGGAGAAAAGGAGGGGGGCCCAAAAGCACGTCACCTGCCTCCTGGCGGAGGACGGCACCCCCCTCACGGATCCGGCGGAGATCTGCGGGAGGGCCAGGGCCTTCTACGCGGCTCTTTTCTCCCCGGATCCGACCGATCCTAACGCTTGCAAAGTGCTCTGGGACGGACTCCCGACGGTCAGCGCGGGCGACCGGGACCAGCTAGAGCTGCCTCTCACTCTGGCCGAGTTCTCGGAAGCCCTCCGTCGCATGCCCACCAATAAATCTCCGGGCATGGACGGGCTGACCGTGGAGTTCTACCGCGTGTTCTGGGACGTCCTCGGCCCAGATCTAGTCACCGTCTGGGCCGAGTCTTTGCGGAGCGGGGTCCTCCCTCTTTCGTGCAGGCGAGCCATGCTCGCCTTATTGCCGAAGAGGGGGGACCTCCGCGATTTACGGAATTGGCGTCCCATCTCGCTCCTCAGCACAGACTATAAAATCGTTGCGAAGGCCATTTCGATTCGGCTAGGGTCCGTGCTGGCGGACGTGGTCCACCCGGACCAGACCTACACCGTCCCGGGCCGCACGATCTTTGATAACTTGTATCTGGTCCGGGACCTTCTGGAATTAGGGTGTAGGGATGGTCTGTCGTTCGCCCTCCTGTCCCTGGATCAGGAGAAGGCGTTCGACAGGGTGGATCACGGGTATCTCCTGGGCACTCTGCAAGCGTTAGGCTTCGGACCCCAGTTTGTGGGTTTTCTCCAGGTGCTGTACACTTCCGCGGAGTGTCTGGTCAGGCTCAGCTGGACCCTGACCGATCCGGTCAGCTTCGGGCGAGGAGTACGGCAGGGGTGTCCCCTCTCGGGTCAGCTGTACGCTCTGGCGATCGAGCCCTTCCTCTGTCTCCTCCGTCGGAGGTTGACGGGGTTGGTGCTCCGGGAGCCGGAGCTGCGGCTGGTCCTGTCGGCGTACGCCGACGATGTGCTCCTCGTGGTCCAGGACCCGGGCGACTTGGCGCGGGTGGAGGCTTGCCAGGCCATTTATTCGGCGGCCTCCTCCGCCCGGGTCAACTGGGTCAAGAGCTCTGGCCTGGTGGTAGGGGACGGGTGGCAGGCGAGCTCCCTCCCACCCGCGCTTCAGGCCATCCGGTGGAGCGCGGGTCCGCTGCTCTATCTCGGCGTTTACCTTTCTGCCACGCATCCGTCTCCGCCGGAGAACTGGCATGGTTTAGAGGGCGGGGTGAGGGCGCGGCTCCGGAAATGGACAGGACTACTCCGGTGCCTCTCTCTCCGGGGGAGGGCGCTGGTGCTGAATCAATTAGTCCTGTCCATGCTCTGGTACCGGCTCAACACCCTGGTCCCGGCCCCGGATTTCCTGGCCAACCTCCGGACGGCGGTGCTGGAGTTCTTTTGGCCAGGAACGCACTGGGTCTCTGCAGGGGTCCTCCACCTGCCCCTGGAGGAGGGGGGGCAGGGCCTGAAGTGCCTGCGCACTCAGGTCCACGTCTTCCGCCTCCAGGCCCTGCAGAGGCTCCTGTACGGTGTGGGTAGTCTGGCGTGGAGCGTATTGGCACACACCTTCCTCCGCCGCTTCCGAGGGCTCCGATACGACCGGCAGCTCTTTTCTCTCCATCCGAGAGGTCTTCCGCGAGACCTCTCTGGGCTGCCGGTCTTCTACCAAGACCTCCTCCGGACCTGGAAGCTCTTTTCAACGACCAGGTCCGTAGCGGCCACCGTGGGGGTCGATCTCCTCGCGGAGCCCCTGCTACACAACCCCCAGCTCCGTGTGCAGGTGGCGGAGTCCCCCGCGGTGCGCCAGAGGCTGGTCTTGGCAGGAGTCACCAGGGTCGGAGACCTCCTGGACTACGACCGGGGAGACTGGCTGGATCCCCTGACGCTCGCTCAGCGCATGGGGCTCTCCAGCCCTCGTACCCCCCGGCGCGTACTTCAGGAGGTGAAGGCCGCTTTACTGCCCGCTGCTCGGGTTTACCTCGACCGGGTCCTGCGAGAGGGCACGCCCCGCCCACCTTCCACCCCGGGCCCTGTGGATCTTTTTATCGGGCCCCTGCCCCGTGGCCCCAATCACCCCCCTCGCCCTTTCACTGCAAGCCGGCTGCCCGATCTGCAGCCGGTTTTGTTCCAGACCGCGCCAAGAAAACATCTGTACACGCTCGTGCTCCACACGCTTCACTACCTCACCCTCGCGTCCCGCCCCGATACAAAATGGCGGGACCTCCTGCCACCTCTCGAGGGTGAGGAGCCCCGGTGGGCCAGCCTGTATTCTGCCCTAGTCCCGAGGCCCGCCGGGGATGTCAGTTGGCGGCTCCTTCACGGGGCCGTGAGCACGGGCGTGTACTTGGCGCGGTTTACCCCTGTCCCCAACACCTGCCCCTTTTGCGGCGTGAAGGAGACCCTGGTGCATGTTTATTTAGAGTGCGCCAGGTTGCAGCCCCTGTTCCGGCTCCTCTTGGATCTCCTATTGCGTTTTTGGTTGCACTTTTCCCCTCACCTGTTTGTCTATGCACTCCCTATCCGTGGCCCCACGAAGTCGCGGGATCTCCTTGTCAACCTCCTCTTAGTCCTGGCCAAACTGGCCATCTATAAAACCAGGGAGAGGAGGTTGGCCGATGGGATTTCCTGCGACTGTGGGGCCTATTTCCGCTCCTCCGTCCGTTCACGCATCCGGGCGGAGTTCCTCTGGGCGGCGTCCACTGGCTCCCTTGACGCCTTCGAGGAGCAGTGGGCGTTGTCCGGGGTTCTCTGCTCGGTGTCCCCATCTGGTTCCCTTCGTTTAGCCCTATGACCTCACTCCCGCTCCTGTTTTTTTCATTAGTTGTCCCACGTACTTAGTTAGTGTCCCGGACCTGTGGATCCTCTCCTTAGGCTGGGGGGAGGTCCTTTAGCAGTGGGCGGGCTTTGCCCGCCCACTTCCTGGATACTAATAGGACCAGACTCCTGTACCCCACTGGCCTGGGTTTGTCACACAGGGCACAGTAACTGTGCATATCAGTTCTTTGGGTAGAAAACTATGGGGGTTGTTCAGGAGGCAGAATTCATTACCTGACCTTAACATTCAGCCAGAATACCACTTATAAGTACTCTGTGCAGAAGTACTGGCTTGGGGATCTTAAATAACCTCAAGTCATTAGGATATCAGTTTCAGGTCTCCTCTGAAAATGCTCTATAGCCCAAGAGTAGAGTTTCCTTCCTGGCTGCAGGAATAGACCGAGAGCCCAAGAAGATGCACTTTCTGCAGACTGCTATTTTTCCTTCTCATTCTGCTGAACAGTAAGCGATATATTGTAAACACCAATTTCCTGAGCTGCAGACGCTGGGCATCTCCATCACTGCAGACCTTCAAGGGCACTGCAATCTGTTTTATATGCTTTAGATTAAAAAATAAAAATAAAACATAAAAAGCACGACCTGTACAATGCTGAGAGTTAAGGCTCTGATATTGCAAGGGGCTGACTCAACTTCCATGAGGCGCTGAGTGCCCTTAAATCCCATTGGAATTAATGGGAACTATTGGGCCACAAGCTATTTCACCAGTGAAAGTCAGTCACACTGTCCAGAAGTGCATTCAATGCCAACATTTTAATAATGCAAGTTAATGAATTACGAGCATTGACTAGAACTGTGAACCTGCAATTTTAAACCTGTGATTGAATTGCAAATTTAAACTGCTGTGCAATTTGTGAGGAAAGTAACCTCAACAGCAATGAATCTAGATACTCTTGCAAACCTCTGAAACTATTCCAAGAGCTATGAAGCCTCAAGATGGGTTTTTTAAGATCTTTCACAAATGACCTATAGAAGGCTGGCAGCTTTCTCCTTAGAATGTCCCATTGATAGCAGGTGTTTATTCTGCTGAGAAGGAATTAAGAGCAGGTAGGAGGCTTGTTAATTCATCTCGACAGAAGGAAGATATAAAGAGGACCTAGAGTATGCGCTGAACAGTGATGAAGTAGGATCCTTTGGATCAGCTATGCACTGGGAAAAGACTTGAGTTGAACTCGATTCATTTTTTTTTTTAGTAACTGTTATGATATAGATATTCAGGCCTGTCTGCAAAGAATTTACTTTAAGAATTTAGGTGTATTCTTGTCACTTAGCTAGTTATAGAGGTATAAAAGAAAGACTCAAAATCACTGTCTGCCAGTGTAAGGGCCTTCTCTTACTGTGACAGTCTGAGGCCCTGTTCTTAGGCTAAGCCTTTGGCTAAGCAGCGGAGGCAGCATAAGCTGGGAAGCGAATGGTCACATCCTCACATTCCAAACTAGTCACATTGAAATAAGGCAATCTGGGGCTGTTAGAAAGGTGATCCAATCTATCACCTCCAGAGAAAGGGAAGAGCCTAAAAGATGTAAAGGAAACTTAGTTTGATGGCATCCTGACTGGCAAGAACTCACTTATCAATAGCTGGGGTGTAAAATCCTCATTTCTGTATTGTTCTATCACTGTAGCCTCCACTTCCCTATTGTTTGTCTGTATAACCTCTGGTTCTGTGATTGTTTCTGTCTGCTGTATAATTAATTTTGTTGGGTGTAAACCAATTAAGGTGGTGGGATATAATTGGTTAAATAATCAGGTTACAATGTGTTAGGATTGGTTAGTTAAATTTTAGTAAATGATTGGTTAAGGTACAGCTAAGCAGAACTCAAGTTTTACTATATAGTCTGCAGTCAATCAGGAAGTAAGGGAGGGAATGGGAACAGGGAATGGGGGTGGGGGAATTTGAATCATGTTTTGCTAAAGTGGGAGGAATGGGAACAGGGACACAGACAAGGCTCTGTGGTGTCAGAGCTGGGAAGGGGGACACTGAGGAAGGAAACTGGAATCATGCTTACTGGAAGTTCACCCCAATAAACATCAAATTGTTTGTGCCTTTGGACTTCAGGTATTGTTGCTCTCTGTTCATGTGAGAAGGACCAGGGAAGTGAGTGGGTGAAGGAATAAGCCCCCTAACAGAACTCCAGAAAGCAACTCCAGAAAGCCCACAAAACTCCAGAAAGCAAACACATTGTGACTGTATGGTGTGTGGACGTGGCTTTAGAAAGTATTTGGAAAGGTATCTAACTCACATAAGCCTTACATGTTTAAGAATTGTGTTTGAAGTCACTAGATTCAGACTGCTCTCGGTGAAAAACTAGGCTCACTTTCTCATCTCTGGATAACAATAAGATGCTCTACCACAGTGTATTGCAGATAAAGTGATCAGATACAGCTATTTGGTTCAAAAGGTTCTGAGATAATAAATTTGGTATGGAAAGTCTCATAGAAAATAGAAAACTGGGTCCTACTTCTATAGACTTTACTTCTGTGTAAGTTCTAAGAAGGGATGACAACTAAGAATACATTATTTTTGTAATGGTACTTTATGAATCAATTGCTACAGGTGCCACGGGGATGGTAAGCAGTTGTGTATAAGAACATACAAATTGCTGTATGATATTGGCGCAAGAGCCCATCTAGTTCAGTCTCATCTCCCCCAGTAGATCAGCATCAGATGCTTCAGAGGAAGGTGGAAGAAACTATGAAGTGGGTTATTAGATCTGGCTGGAATTCTTTGACAGAACATTTTTCTGTTGGAAAATGATGATTCATGGGAATGTGTCAGTTTCAATATAATTTTGACATAAACCAGGCATGTTTCTGTCAGAAATCTGCCTATTTCCGGTCAGCACACACACCTCCCTGGCTCCTCTGCAGCCCACCTGGTCGACATGGCACTGTGGCTCCCAGGGAGCATATTCGGTTTCAGAAATACCAAAACTTTCACACCAATGTTTTGGTGTTTCCAAAATAAAATATTGCAGATTTCCACTTCCATGAACATTTTTGAGTTTTTGGATCTTCATCCTGATTCAGGGTGAACTCCCCCCTCCCTTCCATTCTTTTTCATAGAAATTGGTAGCCATTTTCTGGTTACTATGAAATACCTTAACATGCCAAATATTTATAAATTCCTATTACAATTCAGGATCTTCTTACTATCTGTGTAAAGGCCCGAGCCTTTTTTGAATATTGGTAATACATTGGCTGAATTATTTCTTGTTGCAATGAGTTTCACAGGCACACTGGGTTTGGTGTACGTTTTCCTTCTATCAATTTCAAATTTTTGGCTTTGAATTTTATTGTAAAGGAGAGAAGATATTCCTGATACAATCACACTATTAAGATATGGAATACATTAATAAAATTGAAGAAACTTTGCTTTATTGTATCCTCTCTGAAAAGAAATATATAAAAATCTCAAAATAAAATCTTATAGATTTTGACTTCAATAATCTGAAAAAATATCTGTCATATATTGCTTTTAGTTAATGTCCAAAATGGCTAAAAAAATCCTTACAATGGAATTATATGCATTAGAGTAACTTGAGAATATAAATGCAAACAGTCTGCTTAAATTTTTATCAGATGTCTTCAAAACCTGTGTAACAGTGAAGTTTTGTCTTTAAAATATCCTTACCCTTAGATAAAACATATGTAGTTCTTTGATATTCTTTACTCCTATATAAACTGCTCAAATATGACCCACCGAAGACTGAAAAGAGTTAATGCAAAACTGCTCAAATACAACCCACCGAAGACTGAAAAGAGTTAATGCAGTAGACAGATGTTACCCGTAAACTATAAAAACAGTAAGTGGAACTTCTTTGACTTTTTCTCTATGCTTTGAAGAAATTCCAAACACAATACATTGGGTATGGCAGTATTTTTATACTATACCATTTTGCTTACTTAGGACTTTAAGAAACTTTACAATATATAGCTTCTTAATCAAAGACTCTATTCCAGCACTCACGTATCAGTACTATAAGACAATCCATGCAGTCTACAAAACTTAATAACTGGGCAACTTGTATCCAATTTATAAATTCTCCTTTCGACATTTTGGGCCAAATCCTGAGCAGGTATAAATTGGCTTGGCTCTTTTGAAAAAAATGGAGTTATATTTATTCACACCGCTGAGGATGTGGCCTTCACTTGCTAAGCGATAGGTATATTTGTGCCACTGGAGATTAAAAAAAAATGGATATTCTCTTCAGCTATGAAGGTTAAGAATCAAGGTTGAAATCTTTTTGCCTTTGCACCACATGAAAAGGTTTTTAGTATGAGGTGAAGTTTAAGCACCTTCACATGGTTGCAAACATTTCCGGGCAAAAGCACTACTTTTCTTTGAGGTTGCATTTTCCCAAGGCTTATCTGACTGAATTTGCCCATTAGTGAGAGAATTTTTGCTATGAGCTTATTTTCACTTCAAGTAGCCACAGGCTTTACTTTGATATGCTCTTCACAGGCAGAAGGCATTTACTGTACTATATATATATATAGAGAGAGAGCTATCTTTGGCAACTACAGTTGTCTACTTCTCTCATGAATTACTTCACTGCTAAGTTATTACTTTTGTCACTAGTTGTCAATATATTCCAGATGATCAAGTACACAGTGATTATAGAGCTACTGAGTAAATCTGAACCAGGCCATAAAAACCCAGCACGTCTCACTGTAGAATGGCTCAAATGCTAACAAATCATTTGTTTCTTCTAAATTAAGTTTATCTACTGATACCAGACTGCAAGCCTGTGGAATGGCTCTGCAGATAACGTATTTTACAACAAGAAAGTTATATATTTCACATCAGAGCAAACAGAAAGGGGTCGAACCTCAAGTTGAGAACTTCCATGACTCCCAAAGCATGGGCCCTGAGTTGCCACAAACCCTCTCTCCATATTCAAAGCAGTCAACTCTCAATCAGATAGTACACCTAGATTCTGTAACCCTAAATAGATGTATTTATTTAAAGAGATAGATTACATTTTATCTTCTGTAGAATATCTCTATTCCATCCTGCTTTGAGTAAAACACACCAGTTCATTCACTCGATTGTAATAGATGTTCAATTTTTCTTCAGCCAAAAGTTTTACAAAAAGAGCAAGCAAAGGGAAAGGATAAAAGCCTTTTATCTTAAGGTAGATGCCACCCTATTTATTTGTATTGGTTGTAAAAGGTATAGAATGTAAAGTCTTAAGCATACCACTGATTTTAAGAAAAAAATATTATAGGTGTCAACCAGTTTCTTGCTCTTTCAATAACTTTTCCTGCATCTGCTGCTGTGACAACCTAGGAGAAAGACTCTCGTCTTTTAGATTACAAAAGCATATAGATGAGCATTAAACAATATCGCAATATCTTGCGGAATGGGAAAGCAGCATCAGTTCAAAACCCATCATTAAACATGAAGCTAAAAGTCTGGGACAGGTTGTTTTATGGTGGATTTTATTAAGTCTTAAAACAGACGAGTTGTCTAACTTCTCTGAAATGGGGAAGGTTCCCTAACCAGATGGAATGAGAAGCATGTTCTTCTCTCAAATATAGAATTTCAGTCATAAAGATATGGTTATATATTATTTTGATAACAGTTTTCCTTTTCTAGATTTATTGATCTTGGTACGCATACAGATCTTTGTAGAAATATTTTTAAAACTTCATTAATTTCTTGAGGATGCATATTTCCAAAGTTTTGAACCACCTTTTTAGTTGCCTGCCAAAACCAGAAATTTCAGTAATGGAGGACCATAGTTTAATAGCATAAAATTCCTCCACCTCATGCAGACATATTTTAAATTTTATCTGCGTACAACCTGATAAATACAAGGGATAAATCCCAATAGAAATCAGAGAAGTCAGTGCATTAGACATCGGAAAATAATCTTGCAGATATCATAATGTACAAATCTGTATCAAAAGAGTAGACATTTTCAAATATCTAGGCCGAAGTTTTGGGAAATGACTGGCAATTCTGTGTGCTTCCATTTGTGGGTGCTCAACTTGACACCTTAAAAACTATGATTCCCAGAAAGTATTCAGGTCCCATCCTTGGTTTTTGGAAATCTAACCTCAGACACTTTATGAGGCCCTGATTTGCTGAGGCACCAATAAAATACTAGATCTTCCTCAAAATATTGGTCTAAAAATAAAATTTCTGAATTAAAATTAACAGCACTTAGATATCTGGCTTTGTGGACCACAGATTACTTATAGAGGAGTAGAGAGAAGTTCTTGGAGAAGACTAACATATGGCCCAAGAAATTCTGTAGCAGCTAAAAAGAGTCTCTAAAATGTTGTTAAAGCTATATTTGAAGTGTAACCATTAACAGATTATTTGTACGTAATTAAGAGAGAAAAAAATTGGGATCTTCCCTCCAAATCAGATTTCATTTTAATGGATTCAGAGTTTGCTAGCTGGTCAACCATACTGCTACACGCCTTGAATTAGTTGATTCTGATTAACCAATTACTAGTCAGTCCTTCCATGTGGTTGTCTAGTGACCTCCAATGATAAATGAACTTAATATAAATAGCAACTGTCAATACTACTTAGTTCATTTGTGACAAAGCAAAAGATTCTATCGCATACCATGGAGTCTTGTATTACAGCAACCAGCAGTACTCAGAATACATAAACATAGATTAAAGCACAATAATTTCTCAATATTAAAAAAACCTAAAAAATTGTTAAAGCAAATTAATATTAATGTTACCAGTATCCAATTTTATCACGACTTGCTAACACTGTCCATTAGCTCTCTAGTAATTCCTGAGCCATTAGGCACAATGTAACAGCACACATATCACATGCACAAACACTAATTTAACTTGTATTCATAATGAAGTATGTTAGAGAAAGGGATTTTCTAAAGATTAAAACAAGATGGGATTAATGCTCCTTGTCTGCACCTTGGATCACCAACTGTAATCCCTGCTGGAATCCCTGATATGAAGCATTAACACATTTTGCTTTACTAGTAATGCAGTCATTCCAACCTCACTGGGTTCATTGGAACAGGAAGAGAATGTCCGAATGCTTTTTCCATGGGTGTGTAACATGGATGAGCCCACTGAATCTTTCTGCTCAAGAGTACCTTGGAATCCATTGATGTGATGTGGAGTTGCTAGTTTGGAGCCCAAGCCTGCTCTCATTTCAGTCAAGGGCCAAAACCCCAGTGACTTCAGTGGAAGTAGGATTAGGCAATATTGCAAGGTGTTTCCTAGACCCAGGAGGGAATTAAGGTGAGCTCTTTTGGATGTGAATCCTATGATTAGAGGGAACCTGTATGAAGCAGAGTTAACAAGAGCAGCAGGAACAGCTGCTGTAGAACCGACTGTGCAATATCAAACACTGAAGAGTTGGGGGAGGAATAAAAGTCCATATGGGGCAGCTGGAGCCATCTCTGGAGAAGGCCATTTGATTAATTTCAAACTAAAATGTACAACACACTTAGCATTGTGAAGAAATGTTTCATTCAATGAACAGTATATTTAATAGTTCTTCATAAGCACTGATATATGTGGACCCAGTCAAACAATTACTCTTTTTCAAGTAGATTTATGGGAAAAAAAACTCCACTGTCTAACACACTCTAAAAACAGCCTTAGAAATTCAGTCTTCAAGCGACTAGATTTGATTCAGAAAGTACTATTAGGATTGTACACAGATATTTTTGAAAAAGGCAAACTCCCATTAGCTTCTGGCTACTTACATATATTCACATGGAGTTTCTTGCTATATGTGAACCATACGTCTAAATAACCAGTGTGACCAGAACATTGAGATATACCATTTGATGCAGCATATTACACAGCTTTAACAAAGCTATGTAGTTAAGTAGGAATCCTTACCTTATTCATGTCAAAAGTGTGAAATACTTGTTCAACGTACTTGTTTGCATCTTGAGTAAGACCTTGCAGACCCAGAACATGTTTAAATTCATGCAGACAAAGCTGTCCAGATGGGCACTCCTTCATAAATTTTGTGTACCAGTGATGGATTTCCATGGCGTTAATATCATCTGCTGATCCATTGGCACCCATAGTGTCAAACATTCCAAGAACCCTTTTTCAGTATTTATTCATCCAAATGCTTATGCTGCTTAGCTCTAATGGCTTGCCGACAACTATCATTTAGGCACTAACTCGGCATCTAGGAGCTACTATAAACCTCTTACAGGTCTCCAGAGATATAGGTTAAGTAAATATAGCATCCTAGTGAGATTACCTTCAGTGCCCAGTTTAAATGCAGAAGGGTTTTATCAGTTGATGATACTCTTTCCTCCCACTCAATGCCCATGGTGCTGGGACATACTGTACAACGAGGAGAGGCTGGCCAGATTTTGATTTCACACCATGGTTTATGGAGTTAAACCAATGTAAAAAGGGTATGTATGAGGGGAGATTCAGGCATTTTGAAAAAGTTGCAAAACACTTGTATCAATATTTCACAGGAATAGGGGTGTGTCAGGTGTAGTTTCTCACTAAACTCTGGGGCCCAGCTGTCCTGTTGCATATGCCGCGGCTTTGCATATGAGGAAATGGCGTAAGTTGGTTCACTTACCATTTACTGTCAGCTCATATCATCTTGTTGACCATAAGAACATAAGAGAGGCCATACTGGGTCAGGCCAATAGGCTACCTAGCCCAGTATCCTGTCTTCTGACAGTGACCAATGCCAGATGCCCCAGAGGGAATGAACAGATGGATCAATCATCAATTGATCCATCCCTGTTGCCATTCCCTGATTCTGGCAAACACAGTCTACGGATACCATCCGTGCTCATCCTGGCTAATAGCCATTGATGGACCTATCCTCCATAAACTTATCTAGTTCTTTCCCTGTTATGGTCTTTGCCTTCAGAACATCCTCTGGCAAAGAGTTCCACAGGTTGACTGTGGGTTGTGTGACGAAATGCTTCCTTTTGTTTGTTTTAAACCTGCTGCCTATTAATTTCATTTGGTGACCCCTAGTTCTTGGATAATGAGGAGTAAATAACACTTCCTTATTTACTTTCTCCACATCAGTCATGATTTTATAGACCTCTATCATATCCCCCCTTTGTTGCCTCTTTTCCAAGCTGAAAAGTCCCACTCTTATTAATCTCTTCTGTTCCATACCCCCAATCATTTTTCTTGCCCTTTTCTGAACCTTTTCCAATTCCAATATATCTTTTTTGAGAGAGGGAAACCACATCTGCACACAGTATTCAAGATGTGGGTATACCATGGATTTATACAGAGACAATATGGTATTTTCTGTCATATTATTTATCCCTGTCCTAATTATTCCCAATATTCTGTTCGCTTTTTTGACTGCCGCTGCACATTGAGTGGATGCTTTCAGAGAACTATCCAAAACTGCAGCATACTATTGCCCCTTATGACAGGTTTCAGAGTAGCAGCCGTGTTAGTCTGTATGTGTTCCATACTTCCACCTTTTCATGTTCTCTGTATGTATAAATATCTCCTGTCTGTGTGTTCCATTCTATGCATCCGAAGAAGTGAGCTGTAGCTCACGAAAGCTCATGCTGAAATAAATTTGTTAGTCTCTAAGGTGCCACAAGTACTCCTGTTCTTATTGCCCCTTATGTTAGTGCTGAGCTGTATTCCCCTTCACTTCCCACTATACACTACACAGAGACAAGGCCAGACCGGGAAAGAGCTGCCACTGAACATGATGAAGCATCAAGAGCTGCTGCTCTGGATCTCCCTGCATGGGACTTGGACTGTAACAGCAAGTACCAGGCTTTTAAATATATACTACAAGAGTGAAATTAATAGTTTGCACTTAAATAGCACCTTTCATTGAAGCATCTGAACCCACTTATTGTACCCACACTTGGATATCTGAAAACACTTTGGCCAGCTACCGCCAACATATATAATAGTTCACTGCCTTTTTTTTTTTAAATCTCTCTTACCCGTGTGGCTCTTTATATAATTTTTGTGAGCAGTTATAGACTAAACCTGTTACACAAGATGACTTTCAAGACAAACTCTGACAAAGAACAAACAGCAATTGTACGCTACACACAAAGACCTAAATGGTCCTTTACATTCGTTGTACTTTTTATGTGGTGGTAGTTAATGGTTTAAGGTCTCAGCAGCCAAAACTGATTAATATAGTTGTTTAGCTATTTAGGAATGACCTATACAGTAACTCTTAAAGGTAACTCAAAAAGTGTGTCAAAATGGAGGGAATAGAATAATGCAAGAGAAAAAGGTGGTTATCTGTCTCATTCTGCAGGGCAGAACACAGATGCAGATGTCCTTCAATTTCCTGTACAACTGCACAAACTAGAAAGGCCTAATTTTTAAGAGGGATGAGGCCCAGCCTCCTTTTGCAGATGGCTATATTTTCTAGCACATGATGTACCCACACGAAACAAGGCTGCTCTTTCAAAAATTTGGCCTCAAGCCTGGAAAGGAATTGCACTCTACTGTATAGGTGATGTGACCATATCTGACCTTAAACTTATAAAAGAGATTAAAAGGAGAACATGCTTAACCTTTGCAGAATCGAGGAGGGAGAAGTGGGTAGGTGTACAATTTAATGCAAACTGGACTAGTTGTAGTTAATTCTTTTGAAGAACAAGGAAGTGCCAGTGTATACTGGAAAATTCTTCCTCAGTAGTACGTTTGCCAAAATTAATGCTGAGTCTTAAGATATGAGACATTGTTATTATTTAACTCTGTGGACTCTCGGTTTTTTAACACTCTGAGCTTTTCATTTAAGTTCCATAAGATAAATAAAGTGCTGGCGTGTTAAAACTAAGTAAAACCAGAAGTCCAAGCATATTTCGGTAGCCAAATATTTGTTGAAAGCAGGGCCGGCTTTAGGAAGTGCGGGGCCCAATTCAAACAGTTTTGGCGGGGCCCCGGCAGGGATGACTTAAAAAAAAATGTAAAAAACCACCTGGGACTTGTACTCACCGGGCGGTGCTCTGAGTTTTCGGTGGCACTTCAGCAGCGGGTCTTTCACTCACTCCAGGTCTTCGGCGGCACTGAAGGACCCGCCACTGAAGTGCCGCCGAAGACCCAGAGCAAGCGAAGGACCCGCTGCCGAAGTGCCGCTGAAGACCCGGAGTGAGTGAAGGACCCGCCGCTGAAGACCTGGAGCGCCGCCAGGTGAGTAAAAATTAAAAAGGCACCTCTAGCCCAAGAAGAGATTCTCACTGGGTGCGGGGCCCTCTTAGGCGTGGGGTCTGATTCGGGGGAATTGGTGGAATAGGCCTAAAGCTGGCCCTGGTTGAAAGTATGTACTAGTCTGGTTTGTGTAAGACAGACAGGACTTCAATAAGAAGTTACATTACAAACTAGCTGTCATGAAAAACATTTTTCAAATAATCCCAATAGATCAAAATCTGAATTCTTTTCTTGGGCTCCAGTCCTTCAGTGGGACTCTGTATGGGTGCAGCAGTCTACCAATATGCTATCATATACAGGGTTGAATTTGGAATTTGCAACTCAAGCAAGCTCTCATTGACTTCTGTACTAAGGAGTTTCTCTGTGTAATGCCTGAAAAAAGTAGACTAAATACAGAATAGCCTGAAACATTCCCTTCATAAATATAAATAAATTAGCCAAAGGTTTGCAAGCTCTCTAAAACAACTGTATTTGTAATATCCAGTAATAGGAAACATATAGCAAAGATACTCTAAAAGTCGTTTATCTTCATTGACTAAATGTAAATCTTCAATAATATCTATTACTACAAAGTACTAACATATGATACACAGGTCTGTGTGTATCTATGAAGTTTCTACATCAAACAATCAGAGGTAGTATTTATAGCTCAAAGGTAAATTAAAACAACTTCTCAAGAGCATAATGCACAAAAATTCAAAGGAGAAGCTGACCGGTTCAACTTCCCAAAAACATGAGCAAAATTATATTAAAATCTAACCATGATAATTTTCAATGTTAACAGTTTACATTCGTATTTATGTTAAGATTAATTTTCTAATGTATTCCTAAAAGTTGTGATAGTATAAATATATGAGCAATGGAGACCAAGCCACCTCAGTTCTTGAAAGCATCCACAATTTCTTCACAGGGCATGACAGGTTCTCCTAACTCTGCTGTGTTTGTATCTACACTGGGTAATCTTACAATGCCAGATTGGCACACGTCTTGTTTGAGGAGCTCTTCAAGATAGCCATCAATTTGTTTTAAGTCATCTACACGGTCACCCTAAAAAACAAACATGCATGGATCTATAAGCATTTTGCAATAATTTACAAATAATATTTACAAAGAAACTAACAAATATCACTGTGTTTACCCAGCCCTAAGAGCACACAATCTAAAGCAGATGAAGCAAACAGAAAACAAACAAACAAACAAAAAAGCCCAGGAGCGGAGTGTGTGTGGAAATTAGTGACTGGAAGGGAGGAAAGATTGCTTGTAGAGGCAGGAAGGCAAGGATCTGAGAGAAAAGACAGTCTTGTAAAGTAATTAGACTGTTCTAGATTTATGGGCAGTGTAATGAAAGGAACAAAACTGGTGGGAAAGCAAGACAAAGCATGGAGCAGATAGAAAAGGAAGCAGAGATACAAACAGAGGGGTAAGGGTGTGATTATATAGAACCCTGTAGGAGAGAATGAGAAGCTTGCATCTGATGCAATAAAAGACAGGACCACTGAAGGGAATCAAAGGGGACATGAACGATTTATGAGAACCAGTTGCTCATTTACAGTCTTATCTTGCAACGTGTTGAGTGTCTTCAGTTCCGGACATAGGATCTAGAGAGGGTGTCAGGACTGAAAAAATGATGTCTACAGTACCCATTCGCCACATTTTTTTCAGAAGATAAACCAACTCACTGCTCCACCATAAACATCTCCAGTCCTGATGTAAAAATATGTACTATTGGGTGCAGATTTTTGCTGTTTTCAATATTTTGATGTTCTTTAATTTCAAGAGATGCAGTGATTGTATTAGTCAGGATATTTTTGCTTGAAATAGATAAAGAAAAAAGGGACTGCGCTCTGGTGCAACAAAAAAGGCAAGATGTATTTCCAAGGAGCTCCACACCACCAGCAAAAAGCCCTCATACATAAAAGTTTACTGAGCTAAAATTGCAGTCTGGTTAGTGATTTCACTAGATGATTGAGCTGTAGCTGGTGTCCATTGAACCCGGAAAAAAGTCAGCTCTCATGGCACCTGAGAGGCGCAGACCATATGGCAACTGGACTCAAGCACTGATGATGCCAGGCCCTTCCTTGGAGGTAACCCCAGGTGAACTCACATGGCAGAGAAAATGGACACAATTCATAATACCATTAAGAGCCTTTGTAAGGTTTCAAAACCTCCTTTCATGACATTATGTAACACCCAGGTAAGTGTAATGGAGTGCTTCAGAACTAGAAGACTGTAGGCATGGAAAGACTGGTTAAATCATTATCACACGATAAAAATGATGAGACATCAAAACACAGGAGTTACTTCTGTGGTGGAGTATCCAAGGGACCAAGGACCGTAACCCCAGCTTTTTCACACCAAGATTCTCACCAATCTTTCTGATGTTTAAATATATAAGCAACATTAGCCTCTGCAATGGAAGGGAACACGAGGCTGTAAATTTATGGGCATATACACCATTTAGAATGTTTAGCTGGCTCATTTACTCAGTGACCAAGAAACAATCTTAACTGTAGCCAGGAAAATGAGCAGGTCACCTACCTCAAGAGAAAGGTCATGTTTTTCCTTGACTGACTGGCAATACTTCCTGAGTTCTGTCAACGACTTCTGTAAAGTAAAGTAAATTGATTAGAGGAAAATTTGATTTGCTTTTTCTTTATCCTATACTGTTTCTGGTTTCTCCAAAGTAGGAGTAGCAGCACTTTGGACTAAAAAGACCTCAGCTAGTACTGAAGATGACCATGTCTCAGGCTGATGCCTGGAGAGACCCCAGAGCAAATCCAGTTTACTTCCCATCACTATGAGTGCCTTGCAAACTTTACTTTTTAGATTTCTTATTTGTACTTTAGCTTTGTTTTCTCACATACCCTTTTAGTGCTCCCAGATCTGGCTACTTCCATGTTAAATTAATCTGCTAGAATCTGCTATCATTCTTTGAAGCCTTGTAATGTCTTTACACATGAAGACATGTAGACCTTATTGGCAAGTTGTAAGTCTGTAATTTAGTATACAGCACACGAGCAGGTCACTATTTCTGCTCTCCAAGGGCACAATTCACATCAATGCACAAGAACCTACCCGCCAATTAATACATGATGCATTTAGGGCCAAATTCTGGTTCCATTTAAGTCAATTGTAAGATTACCATTGACTTTAACAGAGCTAAGATGATTTACATCAAATGAGGATATGGCCAACAGTATATATACAGAAGATGGAGTAGGGTTCTGAGTTAATTATAATCTTCATCACTGCAATATTAATTAGAAAGTGTCTAACCAGAAGTGCCATTTAAATGATCTGTCACACTTCAATATTTATATTTACATTTAGAAATATGCCAGCATCTTCAGCTGTTGTAATTGTCACAGCTCCAATGGTTTCGATGAAGCTATGACAATTCACACCAAGGACTTGAGTAAATGGTAATTAACTTCTAATTCTTGGGTCTGTACTGGTTGCCCTTTTTATTCAGTTCCAGAGACTCTTGTAAAGTTTATTATATACCTTTGAAAACTAATTTCATATGTTGTTTTCCAATTGTCAGCTGGATTATTTAGGTGCTATTCTAGTTCTACTAAAACTCTCTATATAAGCATTTTGGCGACACTGTTGCCTTCATCATGGGATTGGCTCAAACATTACAGACAAAACATCACTTCACCTAAAAAATAGGGGGGAAAGAAATTATACCTCATAAATGAGAATACTAAGAAATTACTAAATTACTTCCTTATAGCCTTTTGGTTAATGATACTGAAAATAATTAAATACACTTGATATTACACAAATTAAAGTTGAATAACATGGATTGGGTATTCAGCAGCACTATGCTTCAAAGAAAATCTTATGTTTAATATACAATCATTTGTTTGGTATAATAGTCAATAGTCTACCAACACTCCTCAATAGTAGGGGTGTGTTGTACTCTGCTGTAAACCATTTTAGAGTCTTTTTCAGATAGTATGTTAATGATTCCAGAACAAAAACTGCTCAGTTTACAAGTAAAAGGGCGTTATTTTAAACTGCCCTATTGCCAACCTAACTTGGCATCTAAGTGACGCTAGATTCTTTCCAGTCTGTGCAGCATCATTTGTTTTAAAAATCCATGTGCACAGACACTTATTCTGACAGAGACACTGTAGTCTGAAACAGCTAATCCAGGACAAATTGCACTTTTTTCCTGATGAAAAATACCAAAATCTCATTAATAATAAATATTTGAATTAAATACCACTCACTGGGTGAATTCGCCTTATTAGCTCTGACGTCTTCTCCCGAAGGGTCTTCAGTTTTTCTTGAGTAGCTTTTATTTGTATCTCACAGTGTCTCTGTTGCAGTTCACTAACATATGCCACTTCATAGGAATGGCGCGTTAGGGACTGAATTTTTCTCAGTATTTTATTCTCATGCTGAACAAAATAGTCTTTCATGACCTGGAGATAGAGGTACACAGGCATTTTATTTGATCTAAAAGCAGCAAAACCAACTCAGATATATTTGTATTAAGAAATACAATAAATATACATTTATAATTGTTTTTAGAAGGGAGAAATTACTCACTACTAATTTATCAAATTGACCAACATGAAGGATATGAAACAAGATGCGCGGGATAGGCAGAAATGGTGGAACTGTAAGAGACAGCTGATGGTGCAGGAAGGATTTAGATTCAATTTATTATAATATTTAAAGTCACTAGTCAGGGATTAAAAAGTTTCATGTTCATCTATCTGCAACTCTTAAATTAGAGTCCATTTGCCAATAATAATTTGAAGAGAAATAGGAGAAAATAATAATTTGGCTCTAGAAGGATTTTGGGAGGTTTAATCTCACATAACATAGCTATCTAGCATAAGAAACAGACGTTAAGTGTGCAGTATGTGAAATCAACCAGGTTCCACTCAGCTATTTTATTACAGTGTTCGGAGAAGGGAATCCTCAACATATCCTCTAGACTCACTAAATGGCTTTTTAAGAACCAAAACACCCGTCCCAACCAATCAAACCTCCCTAGTCCCATTTTTATTCACTTAGAACTGATACTTGAATCGATAGCTTGGGAAAGAGAAAAGGGCCTGGGGAGATAGGAGGATATTAAGAAATTAGTTTAATCCCTTGCAAATCTCACGGTTAGTGTTTATTTACAGCTGCAAACAGCATGAAGATTACATTAACAATCCTCAACTCTCATTAATAACAACAGATAATGGACATATTAGGATTGTATAACACACTAAGGGTATGAAACCACATTCCCTTACTTACATGACAAGCCCTTGTTCCTGTAAATAATCCCCACGGAAATTAATGAACTACCTTTGTCAATAAGAACGATCAGCATGAGCCTATACAATTGAATTTTAATGCACTAATTCTGCCTTTATCATAGTTCTTATATCATTTAACTGCTCTAGTTTGTAAAAAATTAATTGATCCTTATAGCTGTGCTTCCGCATAACTATTCTTATTAGACATTTACATTAAACATAATTCATGGAATAGTTCTTTGAGCAAATGTCTGGTTCCAAAAAGATCAGCATCCCTTATTTTACAGTTAGGGCACTGGCAGTCACAGTGCTTACCGCATTTTAAAAAATTTACTTATCTGAAAAGAGGCAATCTAGAATAAGTTTGTAAATAGAAAAAAAGAGCTACCTCCCTGTACTGTAACTGTTGTTCTTTGAGATGTGAGTGTAGATGTGTATTCCACTAAGGCATGCGCACACCCAGCATGCTGAAGCCAGGGGACTCTGCTTAACAGTACCTATCGAGGTGACGCTCGCACGCTCTGGCTCCTCGCATTCCTTCCCAGGGCTCTTGAAGGCAGTGCTGCCCTGACACCCGCTTAGTTCCTTTGCATAGGAATCCAAGGGTGAAGACTCTAATGCAGAGAAGATGGAGGGTGGGGCATGGAATACATGTCTGCACCCACTCAAACAACAACCATTACAGTACAGGCAGGTAACCGTTTTTTCTTTGAGTGGTTGCAGACATGTATTCCGTTCAGGTGACTCATAAGCAGTACTCGTAGGAGGGGGGCTCAGAATCTATTGAAACAATGACTGCAACCAGCTTTCCAAAGTTTGCTTCTGATCTAGATGCAGCTGAAATAGCATAATGCTTGGTAAAAGTCTGTATGAAAGACCAGGAAGTGCCCCTGAAAATTTATAATATAGAAATGTCACTGAAAAACCAAACTGAAGTCTTTTGGGCCCTCATCAAATGAGCCAACCACCTCTGTGGAAGTGTGGCCTGAGCTACCCCACATCCTCTTGTAGTGCAGGAAGTAATCCATCTGGAAATCATCTGTGTGGAAACCACCTGACCCTTCATCCAATTCACACAAGAGATAAAAAGTTGAGGTGATGCATGGAACAGTGTAGTCCTTTCTACACAGACCGCCAAGGATTGTCTTGCATCCAAGGACAGAAAGTGCTTCTCTCATCCACATTTGAGTGAGTCTTAGGAAAAAATTCAGGTAAGTATAATTGTTTGGTTAAGGTGAAAATATGAAAACTCTGTTAGACAAAAACATAGGGTATGGCCTCCAGGCCACCTTGCCTTTGAAAAACTGTAAATGGAGGCTTCACCATTAGGGTCTGCAGCTCACTAACTCTCCTCATAGAAGTTCTGGCAATAAAAAAAGCTGTCTTTTGGCAAAGGAAATATGGGAAAAGTTGCTAGGGGCTCAAACAGAGGACTTATGAGGGCAGCCAGTATAGTACTGAAGTCCCAAAAGGGAATAATTTCTTTCACAGTCAAAAAGAGGTAGACAACACATTTTAGAAATCTAACTACCATGGAACTGGATAATACCAACTTCCCTTGGATTGGAGGATGAAATGCTAAAATTGCCACTAAGAGGACCCTCAACTAGCTGAGTAACAGACCTGAGGACTGAAGATATACCAGGTAACCCAAAATGTCCTGAATATGTGCTAGCACTGGCCAAATTCCCAAAGCCAATGACCAAATTGAAAAATGTTTCCACTCAGCCAAATAGGTAGAATAGTAGAAAACCTTCTACTAAGTAAGTAGGACTTGCTGCACTGCTTCTGAACATCACTTTTCCTCTTCACTATGCATGGAGTATCCAGGCTGTTAGGTGCAGACTGCTCAGCACTGGATGCCATATCTGACTGTGGAGTCGTGTCAGCAGGGCATGAGGGGAAGAGTTCTGGGAAGTCAGACAGATAGACCATTGGAGACCCAACATCATCTTGGCTAAGCTGAAACAATGAGTATCAGTTTGGCATGATCTCCCTTCAGTTTTAGAATAACCTGAGGGATGAGGGATAAGCGGGATTGGGGGGAAAGCACACATCAGTGCTGATCTCCAATTCAAATGGGAGATGTCAGTTAGTGAGTCTGGATCAAGTCTAGCTCCAGAGCAAAACTGACTGAAGTTCTTGTTGTCTTTTATTACAAACAAGTCCATCATCAGAATGCCCCATTCTTTGAAAATGGACTGCAGCACAGTGCTCTTCATGGACCATTTGCCATTTTGGAAGAAATTCCTTCTGAGGTGATCAGCCAACTGATTCTGAACTCCCAACAAGTGTGTAGCTGTGGGAATGAGTCTTCCTTGCTAGAAAAAATACCAAAACTGTTTTGCTCCCTGACAGAGCTGGTTAGAGTGGGCTCCTCCTTGATTGCTCACATAATACAATATAGTGGTATTGTTGGTAAGCATGTGAACTGCTGTCCCTTTGATCTGAGCCCAAAAGGCCTGACATGTATTGTAAACCTCTTGAAGTTCCAGGATATTGACACAAAGGGAAGCTTCCTGTTCTACCAATAAACCCTAAACTTTCAATGTCCCTAGATGCATCCCCCTACCTATTGTGTAGGCTTCGGTAACTATAGTCCGGGTTAGTGGAGGATGGGCAAAAGGAGCACCCTTGCACACACTGCTCTGATGTGCCTACCATTCTAGGTACTCCAGGATCACCAGTGGCACTTGGACAAGCCTGTCCAATGGCTGAAGATGGGTGATAGATCAACTTCAACCATGATTTAAGAGGACGAAGGCACAAACTTGCTTGCTGGAGTGTGTAAGTGCAGGCAGCCACATAACTTAGTAACGTCAGGCATAAGCATGCCATAGCTGAAGGGTGAAACTGGAAGGACAGACACAGATGAAGAATTATTTGAAATTATTCATTTGGCAGAAAGCCCTGGAACTTGTAGAGTCTAGTAGGGCCACAGTGAACTTGATTCTTTGCATTAGAATTAATAGTGATTTTCCTTTGCTCAAAATCAGGCCCAGTCGATCAAAGAGACATAGTATGAACTGGATGTGATGGAGGACTTGTGCCTCAGACTTGTGCTTCGGACTTGCCTTTCAGTAACCAATCATCCAGGCAAGGGATGACGTGAATTCTGATTCTCCTGACAAGCGATCACTACTGCCTAAAGGAGCAGTGACTCATGAGAGAAGTCCCTGAAAAGGGGTGGGGCATGGGAGTGAGAAGGGGGAATTGGATAGCATGACTCCATCTCACAGTGCTTAGGACCATTTGCCTGTGGTTGTTGTTTCCTAAGCACCGTAGAAGCAGGACAGTCTGTCCCCAAATGGCAGGGAATTGGTCTGGAAGTTGACAACTGGTAAGTTGCCCTTGGTAGGAGAGTCTAAATGACCGATAGAGGATGAGAGAGTTGGTTCAAGTTAGAACTGGAAAGCCTTCGCCTGTGCAAATCGTGTCACTTTCTGGAGAAGTCGTGCTGTCTAGCAAGGTAAGCCAACTCCTGAAATACAGCTGGGAATATTTATGATATTGCTGCTGCTGACCTCCATAATGAGTCCTCTCAATCACTGGGTTATAAACCCACAATGAAAGTAGCTCAACAAGTCCTTAAATGAATGTAGCATCTCATCAGTCTTTTCCGAAAACAGAAACTGGCCATCAAAAGGTAGGTCCTCTGCGCCTTGCTGGACCTCCAGAGGTATGTCAGAGTTCTGTAACAAAGCTCTTCTCATTGTTACAGCAGAGGACATAATCTTGGAGTAGGCGTCCGCTACATGCCATGCTCACTGCAGCAACATCTTTGACAACAGACAACCTTCCACAATGAGGGCCTTAAAAACTCTTCCCTGGAGGATTCTGGCAATTTGTCTCTAAATTTGGACGCAGCCTTCCAATTTACAAGTTTATATTTTGATAACAGTGCCTGAAGATTAGCAATGCACATTTGTAAAGACAAGGTTGAATGCTGGATATTAATAGAAGCACTCAAAACTCTGCATAGGGACATAATGCCATTTCCCAAAAGTACTTCATTTATAGGTAGAGCTACTCTCCCTGAAACTGATGACCAGAGAATGTGCACCAACTTATGGGTATTCTCCTGAATGAACTCGGCCTGAATGCCAAGACTGTAGCTATTCCCCTAAGGAGATCTTGATCAGACACAGTCTTTAGGCACAGAAGATGAATCTGGCATAGTGCAATCGTCTGGTAAGGAAGATGAAGAAGGAAGTAGGCCCAAAGTGACCCCGTTTACTCCTGCAACAAAGGCTTAGTCTGTTCCAGCTCAGAAGAAGCAACCTCAGTATGAGTCTCCAGCCTAGTTGGTTCAGGAAGTGAGACAGCAGGTGGGTTTGGCAACATTCTCTGGAATGAGAAGAGGATCGAACCCTGAAGATTGAGGGACATCCCAAGGGTTCCATGAAGGCCACTGAGGGAAGTAATATGGCACTGGTGGCCAGCAGGAACCAAGCCAAAAACTGCCATCTCTACTGCGAAAACAGTACTGATCTCAGTGCTGACGGGGATCTCCTGGTGCTCTCAAAACTTTTGAAATTGGTGTCTGGACAGAAAAAGAGAAGCAGAAGATGTCTCTGAACTCAAATGTGAGGAACATTCCAAATAGTCTGAAGGGAACGGAGGAGCCATCCTGGTGAAGCCATCACATGCTCTGACTTGTCTGAAGCCCAGTACATGGGCCACCTTGGTACCAATGAAGGCACAGAAGCCAGAGCCTGGAAAACTGGTGGTGTCATTGAGGCAACACTAACACCCAGTACTGAAAAGAATATCAGTATTGAAGTAGAGGCCAGTACCGAATATGTAGCTCTTGCCTGTACAAAATGAAATGGTCTCTAGAGCCAAAAATGGAACTGATACTGACAATGGATCTCTCAGTGTTGCTATGGAAACTAATCTTGTCTTTGCAGTCTGATTTTTAAACAGTGTTGGAGATGACCACACCAACAACTTGTATTCTGATACAGTCAAATCTGATAGTCCCAGGACTGCAGAAGACACCACACAGCTGAGGACTCCTGTATCACAGGTGAGTCTAGCACAGAGAGGCAAAGTAAATCTGAGACTGTGGGATTGATAGGGTCAGTGCTGAGACTGGTGTTGTCAGTACCGGACTCAACAGCTGCACCATGGACCGTAGTGAAGTCTATGGTACAGTGCTAGAATGACATCGTCTTGATACTGGAGAGCGGGAAGACAGCCCAGCTCTATTCTGAATACTTGAAGAATCCTGCTGTTGCCCAACACTCCTCTTAGAAGAGGAGGTAGAATCTCCCTGAGCCTTGGAATGACTACTGTTGGTTTTCTGAGCCTTCTTTCTTGGGGTGGACAAGAAGGAAAACAATCTCTTCCTTCCCATTGGAGAAGAATCAGAGTCTTGCGGTGGCATCAAAGCCTGCTGAGGGGTCAGGCAATCTGAGGAGGATCCCAACACCAAAGTGGGCCTCATGGCTTGCTCCACAGGGTGCTGGGCCAAGCATAAATCTCTAGTCACCAGTATCCTCTTTTTGAAGGACCTGCAAATGGAGTACTTTCTCTTCAATATGCCCTTCTCAGGCACAATAAGCACTGAGCATGTAAATTACTCTTGAGGATAGCTACTCTACATGAGAGATAGTGCTTGAAACCTAGCAAAGGTTTTGCACCAGGTAAAATCCAACTATTACACTAAGTAATCTAACACTAAGGGTACTACTACTAACTATATACAAAATACCGAGAGTAAACTCTCTGAGAGAACAACAGAAGTGTGAGGTAAGATACAGTAACTCCTCGCTTAATGTTGTAGTTACGTTCCTGAAAAATGTGACTTTAAGCAAAACGATGTTAAGCAAATCCAATTTCCCCATTAGAATTCATGTAAATGGAGTGGGGGGGCAGGGAGCTAGGTTCCAGGGATTTTTTTTTTCACCAGACAAAAAACTATACTCTCTCTCTCTCTATATATATATATACACACACACACACCACACACACACACACACAGTATAAACAAACAAGTTAATACTGTACACAGCAATGATGACTGTGAAGCTTGGTTGAGGTGGCGAAGTTAGAGGGTGGAAGAAAGTGGGATATTTCCCAGTGAATACCTTACCGCTAAATGATGAACTAGCATTTGGCTGAGCCCTCAAGGGTTAACACATTGTTGTTAATGTAGCCTCACACTCTACAAGGCAGCACAAATGGAGGGAGGGGAGACAGCATGGCAGACAGAGACACACACCCTGTGTGAGAGAGAGAGATGCATATTGCCCCTTTAAGTATGCTGACACCACTCTAAGTATACTGCCTTTTTAAGCAGATCAGGAAGTTGAGACAGCAGCTGTGGCCAGCAAGCTCCCTCCGTCCTGAGCCCTATCGTGTCCCCCCGCTCTATGGAGAAGAGGTAAGTGAGGGGCAGGAGCAGGGAGGAGGGGGACACCCTGACATTGGCACCCGTCTTCCACCATTGGCACCGACCCTCTCCCCTTGCACAGCAAACAGGAGGTTCCCAGGAGCAGCTCCAAGGCAGAGGACAGGAGCAACACATGGCAGTGGGGGGCGGGACAGCTGAACTGCCGGCAATTGATAGCCTGCTGGGCGGCTGCCACACAGGGAACTTAGGGGAGCAGGGAGCTGATGGGGGGGCTGCCAGTCCACCCTGGTTCAAGCCCCCACCAGCTAGCTGCAAAGGGCTGCTCTTCCTGCAAGCAGTGGACAAAGCAGGTGGCTGCCAAACAAACAAAGTTATAAGGGTGCATTGTGCCACTTTAAATGAGCATATTCTCTAATTGATCAGCAACGTAACAACGAAACAATGTTAACTGGGATAACTTTAAGTGAGGAGTTACTGTACCACACGGAACGCTCTGACTCAAACTGTGGGCGGTAAGAAATTACTGAGGAGGTTGGAGCAGTGCAGGCCTCAAGTAGCCCTGGCAGGGCGTGAGCACTGCCTTGACAGGTACTGCTAAGTGAATTTCTCTGGTTTCGGTGAGCTGGGCCTGCACACACCTGAGTGGAATACAGGTCTGCAACTACTCAAAGAAGAATAAGTGGGCTAAATTCTATGCTTCGTCATGCCAATAAGTACCTCTGACTGCAAGGGCATAACTGAAGGCAAAATATAAACCCCATTTTACTGACCTAAATTTAACCTTTTCTATGCACTGTATATCGTTGGAGGAGAATGCGTCTCTTGGGTATTATATGTACTGCTGTTAATTAATTCAATAATTAATATGAAAGAATGCTCTTTTCCTTGGAAACCAACACACAAAAAATTACTCTCTGATGTAACATCAGTTTAGAATACAAACGAATTACATAAAATAATTTTACCTGGCTGCAGCACAATGTTGGCTTCTTTAGTTGTTCTGAAGGCCCCTGTGGCTATTTTTATAAATAAAGCAGAATTAATATTTATAGTGAGGATATTAAGCTTATGCATGAGCTTAGCAGGAGTGAAGAAACATTTGTATAATAATAAGCAGCTAAACAGAAGCAAATACAGAAACGAGGAAAAAGGAGGGCAAGGATCAAAGTCAGTCAGCCAGCCAGCTCAGGAGGACCTGGGAGAAGAGAAATGCAGGTTTCTAAGAATCATTGCAAGAGCTCCAAAGAGGCAAAGCAAATCTTTAGTGCCCACTGGAGGATAGTGAAACTTTCCCCACAACTGAGTTATTCACCTACATCTTTAAGGTAAGGTTGAGGTGTAAAAACCTCTAAAAGGTGCAGAAAACAGTGATGGGATGAGTCACGCAAACCTGACGAACCTTCCATCCTCTAGTACTAAGAAGATAAGTCTTTATCACTTGATCAAAGGAAAATTCCTCTAGCCAGCTATAATAATAGGTCTTCTTATCTTCTCTATGGTCTAATTGCTGGAGAGCAACATCACACGTCGTACTGCAGAGTTCCTTTGTGTCAAATGTTAGAAAATTCTACCTACATGTAAATGGACTTAACATAACCAACTGCTGACTTTTCTCCCAATACGTTGTCCCTAGTAGTGGGCACATCTGGCTGGCAATGCCAAGAAACTTTACCAATATGCAGGAGGCATTTCTCAGAAACTTTTTGTATTTATTTTTAAAGTTCAATTTGGTTGTCGAGGCAAGCGATCCAAACACTGAATTCAAGGGCTATTTGATCCTTGACTGTCATTTTAAAGCTGTACCTGTTCTCTCTGATAAATTTCCTATTGTCATACAAAGTAACTTCAGAAACACATAGATGACAAATTGACTATGGGAGGAGGGCAATAATTCATCTTATGGAAACCAGTCTGGACAGAACATTGCAACCTTAGGGTCTGATTCTACCTAAGAGTTACTCCCTGTTCACGAATTTTATTCCACGCCTTAATCTCCCTTTGTTTTCAAAGGAACTAAGGGTGGGAGTAAAGGTACATTTTCCCTTCCTAAAAATAGAAGAAGCCAATGGTGTCTTTTACAGACCTAGTTTGTGGGACCAATATGCACTATCAAGCCAATTTTATTTAGACCTCAACAGGTCTGTCCCTGAGTCCACTGAAGTCAATGGGAGTTTTTTGCTGACTTCAGTGGATGCAGGACCTGGTCCCTAGCAGTATGTGCTGACCATTGGCTTAGGCACTGCTTCACAGAAAAACCAAAACAAATCCTGACCTGAAGAAGAGCTTTATGTAAGCTCAAAAGCTTGTGTCTCTCTTACCAACAGAAGTTGGTCCAGTAAAGGTATTACCTCACTCACCTTGTCTCTCTAACATCCTGGGAAAAACATGGATACAACAACACTGTATAAAACAAACCTTTCATATTTAAGAGGTTGTGCAAACCATTATTACCTATTACTTCAAACTGGAATATTTTTTCTCTGGAAACTAAAATTTATCTTCAAAACTGCTGTATAGGAAAAAAAACACCTAAAATACATTACACTAAGCTTGTAAGACTTTTCTAACTCCTGCAACTGTGTCCCAATTCTTAACACAGTTAAACAAGATACCTGGATGCATTAAAATCAGTGTATTTAAGACTCTTCTTTCCTGGTCCCCAGTTTTTAAATATTGTATGAGTAGCAACAGGAGGAGTGATTTTATGATGTGGACATCTGTTCACTGAAGAACACCTAATTTCACACAGTTCCATACAACAGCTGTCAGGTTATTTGAGATTATCATCAATCTGGGCAGATTCAAACAAGTGACTTTAGGAAAAAAAAAGGCTCCACACAGTGGTCACTATGAAAATTTACGAACACGTAGTCTTTAAGAAATCAGGATGTTCCCCCATCCTGGGATTCGGAAAGGCTATGTTCTTAGATACTGAGGTGCGGAACGCACGTGTGAACTTTTTAAACTGGAACCACTCTATTACCCATTAGAACACACACAGACTTAAACTACAAGTTCACATACCTTAAACATAGATACAAGATCCTCAGCAGACATGCAATTAAGCTGTTCTCTTGACAGTTTGCAATCTGGCAAAAAATACAGCAGGACTTCCCTAAAAAATGTCAACAAAATGTGCTATGTGTCAGTATCCAAGATTCCTTTAACCTCAAGTCTTGTACTGTGGAGACTAGGGGACGCAGTCAGAATGCTTCTTATTAAGACACCTACACCTCTCTTACTCTGGTACCATGGATTGGACTCTATGGAACAAAGCAAACTGTGCTTTAGATATGCCAGGAAAAAGCTTATAGCACTATAATGCCTCATACTCAGTACAAAACGTATTATTTGTAGAGAAATTAAAACTATACATCCAAAGACTGCTTGAAAATGTAACACACTTTATTTAGGCTAGTGGAAATTTTGCAAAGTTGGCAATTTTGATTTAAAATACAGTTTTTATGACCACCACCAAATTGGGAAAAATAATATCCTGTTTTTCAAATAGCTATATACAATAATAAACAATATTAATTTCTCTGGAAGCCACAATCCATTGTGGAATCCATTGTTTCTAAAATTAAGGAACTGGAACTGAGGCCTGGATATAATTTTTGGAAATTCTGCTGCAGTTCTCAATTCAGGTCTTCAGTACTATGCCAACAATGGGCTGGAATAGTATTTTACACTAAGAGATACCCTTTTAACCAAGGATGCCCAAAGATTTTAAAGAGGTGTCATCCCTATTTTTCAGAGAGAGACAGATTGAGGTAGAGAGAGGTTAAGTGTCTTTCATAATCACAGTGAATCAGTGGGAGAGGACAAGAACAGCACTAAGGTTCTGACTCCAGGCTCTGATCTAGTCCCTGGAAAGCCACAGAATAAAATCCCTCCCAGCCAATCCACTCAGCCCAAGGAAGTGGCATAGCAGTGTTCTCTGCCCTTGGGATAGTGTGACTTGCCCATACTAAGAATTAACCTTTCTGGAACCTGTGGCTTGGCTCCAAAGCCAATTCAGTCCACTGGCTGAATGGATAGTGGTTTCCCTTTACAAACACGGCGGTAAAGAAGGTAGCTGAAACAGGGAGAATGGAGGAGTGTGTGTGACAATGTTATTTGATAACTGTGTTATTTACATGGCTTAACCACAAGCCTAGTCATCTTTGTTTTGGAGCATTTGATTCTTGAATAGTTAAATATTTCCTATGCAGTTTTTGTTTCCTACGTTTTAAATTCTCCACTGTTAGCGCCAGCAACTGAACTATATGCAGGATCAAAGACAGAAGTCCAGCATTTATGACAGCTCCATTGTAAGCTCTTGTAAGATCCCATTTTATTCAGTCAATTACTATGCAACAAATGAGGAAGGGAAATGGGTTTCCTACAAGTTTCATTTTATCTGCAGAAAGCCTGGCCATAAAATCTGATGTTGACAGCATTTCAGAAGCCTATACAGATAATTACTTTTGATACAAACACATTAAGTCAACCACTTTCCTAAAGAACTAGGCTGAAAGGATGGCTTTAATGCATTTTTTTATTATTATTGGCAGAGCTGTCACCTGAAGAAATAGTTAGTACTTTGGGTGATTTTAGTGGACTTCTGGTCAATTTCTGCCACATGATAATTACAAGGCTGTTGTTTTATCCTTTTGATTTACTTCTAATCTACAACTTTACTAGATGGTTTAATGTATGAAGCTAAAATCTCACCTCGTTCTCCTGCAGCAGCTATTTGTCCACTAAATTTCTAACTTTAATTTGTTATGTTTCTGTATGCTTTGTATCCTTGGTTGAGAACCACTGGCATATGTATCTCTGGGGTACAGAGAGTTCTTCCAGTGGGTACATCAAGTCATCTTGATATTTGCCTAGTTTTACAACAGGCTACATAAAAAGTATTAGCGAAGTCAGTACAAACTAACATTTCACACAGACAAACTGAGAAAGTAAGCAATTTCTCACTAATAGTGTGCTGTGACACTGGTGTATTTTTATGTCTGATTCTGTAAGCAAATAGTTTTTAAGTGAGGTGAAACTTGGGTTACACAAGACAAATCAGACTCCTGGAATGGTTGAGAGCCACTGGCTTATGCGTACTTAACATCGTTCTTGTTAAGGTGGAATATATTTTAAGGTGTTTAGCTGTGTGCTTACACCCCCTCTCTTCTTGTACATAGTATTTCTTCTCCAAATAACAAAAGTAGCAACAACTAGCAATATCTCCTCTGAAGACTGTTAAAGTACATTCAACTGTTTTTGAATGTTTGTTCTACTTAGCTGGGAAAGATTCCTCACTCTCTCAAAGTGGGTTATATAATATGTGTACTCACAATCTTAAAGATACAGCTGACAACTGCTATTGAACAGATGCAAAAAGAAATAATTTCATAGTTTTGCTAATCCAAATCTCTGAAGTTTTTTCACATACACTACATTTTGCTAAGTGTTATGTAGACAATTGGCGTAATAATCCACTAAGATGGCCACTAAGATCCATCTCTTCAGCAGCAGGCATCTCATTTGGCCCCACTTGGCACCTTCACCTATGATCCAACCCACTATCCACAAGAAGGTACACAATCAGTCTTTCACTTCCTGGTGGCTTGGGAAATAGTCCATAGTCAGCCACGGGGACTATGGTCAGCAATGATTATCTCCCACGCCTTGCTTCGAAGGCAGATAAATGCAACTCTGTTAAATCTGGCATTACAGTGAGGTTGTGTGACGGGAAAAGAACCAACATCCTGGAAACTAGGATTACAGTTGCACAAATACCAAAAGCCAGGAACTCAACTGGTTAAAAGAGGAATATATTTCATTCTCAGTTAAATTCATGTTCTTGTTAAAAGCTTTGCTAGTACATGCTACATAGCATTTACTGAACTTGATTTTTCTAAATATACAAGCTGCATTGTGAAATAAAGTTAATGGACCAGATATTCAAAACTGAGCCTAACTTCTGCAAAAGTCTAATTATGTAGACCCCAATTTACGTATGTGCATCTGAGAAGAAACATGTAAGCTGGGCACACTGAAGTGCATTGCATTCACTTTTGAAGATCTGATCCAATTTTTGCAATATTTTTGGCAGTCTACAAAGCATTCCAATTCGATCTGGATTCCCTTCTGAACCTTTGAAATAGAGACTTAAATTATGGCACTGCTCAGTGAAGGCCAGATCAATAGCTGCAATTGCTCTGATGCAATGAAAGTATTAGAACTGTTCAAGGCATTAGCCACCGAAACACTCACCTTAAAAGAGAGGTTAATGTTTCTACGGTTTTCTTTCCAGACATACACTGGGAAGACTCTGCTGTGTGTGCCACAGCACCCGTCTCCTGCATTGCAACTTGGGCTTTTCCTTCAGCACATCCTTTTTGATCTTCAGCCAATGCACTAGATAGAAAGTAGACAAAAGAGCATTTTAAAGTATTACACCAAAAGAAGTCAGAGACATACTTTCTATCATCTTATTTATCAACCCCACTGAGTTCCTAGAGGGAGCAAGGAAGTAAAGTACAAATAAAAGAGACAACATGGAATCCTGATTTTCCAAAGGATTTAGGAAGAACATAAAATATGTTTAGTCACCTGAGGATTCTGGCCCAGCAGACTTGGAAATGTGCATTCTACACTACTCTAATCCTTAAGTGCAAACTCTTACAAATCGTGACTGATTCCTCTGATTTTAGGGAATGATGGATGGCTTGCTCTGGGCCATTCATCCAGGGGGGAGGTGTCTGCTTAACAGAAAAAAGCCTGCATTACAGGTTGTCGGAGCAGGAGTAAAGGATGACTGGCTAATTGGGCGTCCTTGATATACTTGCAGCAAAGCACTGAGGATCTGGTATGCACAAATGAAACTTTAATCAACAGGAAATTTTGCAAGCCAGAAATCAGTAATATCAAGTTGTGCTGCATTGACGATCCTTTTATATCTATGGGCATCAATAAGGTAACTCATAATTTTACACTTACTAGAAATATAGTCAAATTAAAGTTATGCACAGTTGTGAAGAGAACAGGAGTACTTGTGGCACCTTAGAGACTAACAAATTTATTTGAACATAAGCTTTCGTGGGCTACAGCCCACTTCATCAGATGCATGCAGTGGAAAATATGGTAGGAAGATATAGATATATATATATATATACACACACACACAGAACATGAAACAATGGGTGTTACCATACATACTCTAACGAGAGTGATCAGTTCAGGTGAGTTATTACCAGCAGGAGAGAAAAAACACTTTTTGTACTGGTAATCAAAATGGCCCATTTGCAGCAGTTGACAAGAAGGTGTAATCCAGTGACCAGGGAGATTGAAGTGTTCTCCGACTAGTTTTTGAATGTTATAATTCTTGACATCTGAAAGTAAACTATTTCCCCATGTTTATTCCCACCCCGCTACTGTTTCTCACACTTTCTTGTCAACTGCTGCAAATGGACCATTTTGATTACCACTACAAAAAGTTTTTTTTCCTTTCCTGCTTGTAATAGCTCACCTTAACTAATCACTCTCATTACAGTGTGTATGGTAACACCCATTGTTTCATGTTCTCTGTGTGTGTGTGTATATATATCTTCCTACTGTATTTTCCACTGCATGCATCCGATGAAGTGGGCTGTAGCTCATGAAAGCTTATGCTCAAATACATTTGTTAGTCTCTAAGGTGCCACAAGTGCTCCTGTTCTTTTTGCGGATACAGACTAACACGTCTGCTACTCTGAAACAGTTGTGAAGCTTACTAAAGAGCAAGTATTAAGCACAGAGCTGGAGTTGACTAGCCCCTAGTACTATTAAACTGGCATTGCAGATTCAAAAGTATCAACAAAATAGCTGAATAGCTAAATTTGTGTAGCAGCAGCAACAGAGTGGGCAACAGATAATAATTTGCTGAATAATTAACACACACGACATATTTTGGCCTTTTTTCTTTATTTGTATCTATCAAGATATTTTATTGCTTTCAGTACAATATAGGCTGAGTAGATTATATCAACATCATATAGTTTACTTGTATTTGAGAAAAGATATTAAAAATGGAGTCTGCTTTATATGTCATTCAGAGTGCTTCCTCTGGTTGAGATTTCAAGACAAATATACCAGGAAATTCCCACAAGTCCGCAACATGTCATCAAGCATAGAAATTAACCCAGCTGTAAAAGATACAACATAGGCAAAGGGCTGAGTTCATTATTGTGGAAAAAATATTTACGTTTACCATCTCAACCTGATATAGCATTATTTTAAAGTTGGCATTTAGGCTACTCAGATTTATTTCTGTCTACTTTGCAGTGAGCTTACCTAATTGTGTTAGGTGACTTCTGTTTTGAACAGAAAAACTTTGTAGCTCTTTCATCCACTCACCCAGTGAAGTTAAGGATGATGGCAAAAGCCCCACTGGATTTGGTCATCCTGACTATGGGCCCCATCTTGCCACGTGGGAAAGTCAATGGGAGCAGAGGCTGCTCATCACCTGACAGGAGGTGCTCAACTCCTTGCAAAGTTATGCCTTTATATGTATGCATGTGTCCTAGGGTCTCACCCCCACTTTGAGCTTGTGGGTTCAAAGATGGGGACCCGCAGGTATTCTCCCCCCACCCTAACCTTTAGGGTAGGTTTCCTTCTCGCTGCCACCACTCGATTATTTCGGTGAATCGAGACACCCCTCTGTTCCCCCCTCCTCCTTCCAGAGACTTTCCTGGGGAAGCACAGATCAAATCACAGAGGGAGAAAGATTCCTTTCACTTCCCTCTCCCTTCCCTGCTTTCTCTGCTTGGAGACAACCCTTGTCTCCACAGAGTGGCGCCTAGCTTCCTTCCCCTGAATCCACAGGTAAGGAACTTAACCAAGTCCTGAACTTAAAAAGAGTTTATTAAAAGAATAAAGAAAAAAGGAAAAAAAATACACAATCTCTATGAATCCAAGATAGACATTCATAGGGTCTAATCTTATTAATCCCTGGAGAAATTTCTCCCTTTTCCTCAGTACAAACAATACAGGCAAAATTACGAATAATCAATACAAACACACAGAATTGCAGACACAGGATTCTTATATGAAATTACCCCGTACTTCTAATACTCACTAGCTTGAATAGAAGAAATTAGTTCAGAAAGATGAGCAGGCTTGATTAAGCGTCTGGACTGGTGTACTTCCAGACGGCTAAGAACACAGAACAAAGAACACAGAGACCCAAGTTCCCGCTCTCTGGGATTTTCAATTTCTCTTCCCTGATTGGTCCTTTGGTCAGGTGTTTCACCAGGTCTGTGTTAACCCTTTACAGGTAGAACTTAACCCTTAACTAACTACTTATGACAGCATGTTTGAATGAAAATCTAGTTACATGTAGGATCACAATTAGGTATCGTACTGTAGCTGCATACGGTATTATTGGGTCTCATTTCACACAAAAGAATATACCGGTTGTTGAAGATAATTTAACTTGATTAGGGAATCTGAAGTCTTGGAAGAAAACTTGGCTTTTATATATAGAGTGAACACCTGACAGCAGGTTATTTTTTAGCCCTTTCCACTTGGTTGTAGTGTGCTGTGTTTTTAAGCCTCTGCCTTTCTCTTGAAAAGAATGGGAGCTGTATGTGCAACAGGAATGCAGGATTTGGCCTAGAGCTTTTATTACTAGAAATTTTATCAAATCAAGTTATTAGGAAACAAAAGGAATTTTGAAGCAGCATAATGTGGATATAGTTTATTTCAGAAGACACTGATTTAGAGCAAAAAAGTTAAGAGCAAGTAAAATACAATTATGCATTAGCAACTTTTCAAAATTAAACAGAATTACCACTTTACTTTAAATAAGAGCTAAAGAACAATTTAAGTAACTATTAGGGAGCAATCCTTATTTTCAGCCTAATTTTACATTTATGTAACTCCACTGACTGCAAAAATGTTAGTGCCAATTTACACTGATGACTAGACTAGGCCTTAAGTCTGACAGTGTCTCTTTTGAAATTAACAGTTTTTAGCGGTGATAAGTAAGGTCAGTAAAAATGTGTTTAATATCTATATACTGCAAAAGCCACTACAAATGTAGTATAAATGGAAGACATAAAATGCTAAAACATTCTTAACTGCACACTGAAGCTGGTAGTTACCGCTCTAACTTGTGAGATCATTACTGTATTCCTAACTCAGTATTTTGTATAGCATATTCAGTGTTTGCAATACATTGCAATATTTGGTATCATTAGCTATAACACCATTACAAAACATTTTGGAACAGCCCCTTTGCATTTTGATAATATTAATATTCTCACCTTTCCAATTTTGAAGAAGGCAAATTATTTCCCTTTATTTTTGTAGCATCCTTCTGATCAAAACAAATATACCTTTGTAAGTCACGCTGTTTCTGTTTTCCTCCAAATGAACCTAAACATTTAGCAAAACACATTAGATGAAAAAAAAATTGTTGACTTTAGAAACCACTTTGAAGTAATTTCTTTAAAGAATGCTTTAACACTAGCTTATGTTGAAAAAGGAAGTTATCATTTTAAAGATAGTCATTTAGAATTGTCCCTTGAAACTGAAATCTGTCCTCCAAAAGAATATTCAGTTTCCTGGCCTAAGCACACAAAGATTTTGCTTCCAATTAACTATTTCCCAATAGTCATATGATAGTGAGATTAGTGTCAGTTGCAAGTCCCTCTTGTGTATATTGTTATTTTGTTTTAAATATTCACAGCAATTCTGTAACCATAGTCTAGATTGAAAGTACAAAACACTTTTTGATTTTACCTTTGTTCAACCAAAGAAATTCTTTACTTTCCCCACCCTTAGACAAATCTTCAGTCTCATCCTCAGACGCCATTACCTAAAACGCATAAAATTTAGTTTATCTTTCGATATCTTAAGAAACTGTCTTCTCCTAAAAAGCCATGGATCTACATAGCAAAGTTAAATCCCAATATAATACATGTTAATTGGAGGTTAACTCCAGGTTAAATTCAATTTGGGTTTGATTTTGAACTTGCTTCCACAGGCATAAGTCAGAAGTGACCCCATCAAATTGATCGAATCATACTGGCAGAATCAGGCCTTACACGTTTCCTTGATATTTGTCTTCTCAGCTCAATGTTGTACTTGTGCAGTTTTACAGATCAACTCTCCATTGTTTTTAACCAGATGTAAATAAACGGGGAAAATGTGGGCATACAACACGTGTTTTGCAGATCTGGTGAAAAAGATTATGCTGCTTAGCAAGCAGTTTGATATTTTTAAAATGTTCTAAATATGGCCTTATTCTGGCCCTTATTCAGGAAAGTAAACTCATGAGCAGTCCCACTGAATACAGTGGATCTACCTCTATGCTTTGTTAGGCACGGGCTTATGAAAGTTTCATAGCAGCAACATATGAAAGGAACTCTGTAGTGGACTAAAGATAGGAAGCTGAAAATGAGTTATCGTATGATCTGATTAGCTTTCTCATGTTATAAAAAAGAGAAAAAAGTCTAAAGTATTCTGATTGCCAGTTTGAAGCCCACCATAGTGGTGATTTTCTGTTAGCCTTGTGTGACTATTTCAGGATAGTGGCCTTTCATGTAATCCGCTGTTCTTTCACTCAGATTTTTGTTCAGCGTGACATGGCTTGCAGGGAAGGGAGGGATCTTTTCAGTGCTATGCAGCGTTTCATCCATTGCCCCATTTGCTTTGACTGTGCAAACTAAGCCCGCTGGACTCTAACCTTGGTAGAAAATGAGAGGCCACTGTCTGAGAACAGATTTGGCACAGTCCCCTTCAACGCTGTAAGAAATCGGTCTCACAAACAAAGCAGTATTTGCTTTCTTCCTGGTGTCCCCTAGGATGCTTTGCCCTGAGAGGGCAGGGAGGAGACAACAGGGAGGCACTGCCATTGTAAAACAGGGGACCAAAGCCTTGGTGCGCCAATGGCTCCTAGAGAAAAAGTAGTGGTGGAGATGCAGAGGAAGAGCTCACTGCTGCCTGGAAAAGAGAGATAAAGGGCTAAAAATAAAGAGGGAGGGAAATTAGCTGCCAACTCATTTTGCCATTGTAAGCAGAACTTCTAGCAGGAGGAAGCATAGTTAATGTGCTCAGCTGAGACTCTGGATGTCTGGATTGAACCCTGAGCTGACGCATCTTCACCTGGTCATTTAACTTGTGCCTCAGTTCCTCACATGGAAAAGGAATAACATTTCCTTCTTCTACCCTTTGTCTGTCTTGTCCAGTTAGACTGTAAACTCTTCAGGGCAGGGGCTGCGTATGTACATGTGTAGTCCCTAACACAATAGGTCTCTGGGATAGTGCATTAATGTGATTAATACAATTAGTTAATGGGGGCACAATCTTTCCTCATAGTGACCTAGCAACAGCACTAAGCTACCTCCAGTATCCTCAAAGACAAGGCACAGCACGTCTCTCACAGATTACTGTAGGCCTTAGTGTCCAGAAACGGTAGCATTAGCAGCTAATCACAGGTTTGTCTACATTGGGGGGTTTAACCGCAGTTACACAAGCTAGTTTGGAGAGAAAATGCCTGAGCTCACAAGAAAGGATTAATTAGAGTGCAGCAACCCCTCGTTAGCCGTGAATTGTGTAATACTCTTTCAAAATACATTGCTAAGCTTTATAAGCCTGTGGAACTGTGCCTTATGCATGGCAGCACGCATCTGCATTACAATGGCCCCAACAGTGGATCTCCTTACACTGAACTGGTTTGCTATGGACTGGTAGCATTGCAGAGTGGCCCGTTTTCCCAAGGGTGATTGCGACCCGCTTGTCCATGTGTGGGGGACACTGCAGGTTGGTATGCTGCTGCTGCTGCTAGTTCAGCACAGATCTCAGAAAAAGTCACCCTTTGCCATCCTGAAATTCTCTCACCACTGCTGGTCATCTCAAGTCTGCCTAGTGATCCTATCCCACCAATCCACACTGGTTTTCTAAGCCTAGAAACAGCACTGTAATGTGTGACGCTGCTCCAAGAACAGCTCCTGTAGTAGCAGTTGCTTGGTATCAAGCTCGTCCTTGTCTTCCTTCCTCCCCCACTGCTGAAGCTGCTGCTGTCACATCTTGTGCTTGGTGGTGCATCAGGCACAGTCCAAAACGCAAAGCTGCCTGACTTTGAGAACTGAAATACAGCCCAAGTAGCCTCTGCATCTTTGCGGTTGTCAGCACAGCAGCATGGAACGCAGTTAAGTATATGCTGGCTGATAGCAATGTCAAAATGGTGCTAGCCCAGCCAGACGGAGAGGAAGCATTGGACAGAGAGAGAGAGAGGAATCATAGGATTTTTAAAAAAAACTTTGACTCCAAGTCCCAGAATTCCATTGGCTTCCTCTACTCATCCCACAATGTACAGCGAGAGAAATCCCAGAAATGCTCACTGCTCAGAAGCGAAGCTAAGGACCATGGAATACCCTTTGAGAATGCCACACACATAGTATGCAGCAAGCCCCCACCCTGTGCATACAATGATGAGAACTGAAAGAGAGCACAGCTGCCCATGTGCCCACTATTAACTGCAGCTTGTGTACAGCGTATTAACTAACACAGAGCAACTAACTGTGGATTAATCCCCGGCTCATGGAGACAAGACCTATGTTTAACTTGGATTTCAGCTTTCCTAGTGGGAAAGTGAGTGAGGAAGACCATCACTGTATATAACTCACACCTTCGACATGAAAATTAGGCAATATTGCTTAGCACTTCGATAGCATTTAGAATCCAGAGATGTCACAATGCTTCATGAAGCTGGGTAAGCAGTAATCTCTCTGAGTCTCTCTTCCCCCATCTGTAAGACGGCTAAGTGACTTGTTCGAGGTAATGCGGTCAAATCAGTGGCAGGTAATCAAGCATAAAATCTCCTCTGCTGACTCAGAGGCCAGTTAACTATGTGCCTTGGCTGCTACCACATCTGTGATATAGTTTCTTTTGTTCACAAGTTTGTTCACTGTTTGAATGGAGAAAGAATACTAAAAAAATGCCCCATAAATAACGAGTTGGCATATTACTATGTTTTCAGAGATGGCAATAATGAAAAAGGTATTCAGCCAAGAAAGAACTAAACAGTTAAAGCTAATGACAATCCTAATAGATTGTCCCTCAGCAATTACTTCTGCTGATCTCCACATTTGGAAGCAAGCTCCCCAGAGCAGCAAGTCTGAGCCATCTAAAACCATGAAAGCTCTGGCTGCATGCATGTCCCCTTGCAGATGTCTCCTCTTGCATGGAGATATAGTGCCCAGAGGAGGCATACATCAGCATTCACATTGCGCTCCCTGACAGTACCCAGCTTGGGCTGGGGAAGGAATGATCCAACCAGCAGACCAAATTCAGCAATGAATCCTGGTCACAAGCCACCTGAAGCATGTAGTGCATATTCTAAGAAGAAGAACTGCCCAGAGTACTGGGGAGATATTTCCTACTCCATCATGTAGATACTCCATTACTTAAAGTAATACTCCAAATTTTAACATCTCTAACAGTATATAAAACTACCTAGATTCCTCACAGTGTATGAAACCTTTCATACTCTTGTCAGCAGCCACCCCTCCCAGGTATTTAACTGGTTTCATTTTGTTGATATTTGCACCTCCAAATCAGTCCTCTCCAACTCCATCACTATTTTATCCCCCATCTGTTTCAATTTCTCATAACCC